>NC_063063.1:33737150-33797150 GCF_018812025.1 Megalobrama amblycephala
ATATTATCAAATCACAATTATGACAATAAAAGCTACTTTTTGACAAAGTTTAGATGAGACCCCACTTAGAAAATGGACAAAATTCATCCTCAAAATCAACATTTTTGAAAAACTTATTTTTTTCCATTACAAAAAAATGGTAAACTTTGACAAAAAGTAGCTTTTATTGTCATAATTGTGATTTGATAATATTTAGATATGAATCAGCTGAAAATACTTGTGTAAAGATGTCTTTCAGTCAGTCAAACAGCAAATAGTGGAGCTCTGCAGCATCTACTGGATAAAGTGATCATTTTTTACTTTTAAAACTGCATTTTCCAAAAGATGGGCAAAAATCTCACACTAAACCATGTCAAATTATCCATGTTATCCCCATGAATGAAAGTTAGAAATGTGGGTCTTTTATAAAGTGAATTTTACCAAAGTCCCTTTAAGACAAGTCATTTCACTCGGCGGCCATCTTTGAAACGCCTCTCGGGCATCCTGGGCATCATGCAGCTCCAAAGCTGTTTGCCAAGCTTTCGATTAAATTTCATATTTGAAATCACCAATGAAATCTGACAACAACTGTCTCGTAATTTTTTTTCCAAACGCTCGAATCATGAAAAAAAACTGTATTTTTATGCTGGATCAAGCTAATGCGCGTGCGCAGACCTAAATGCGCGTCTCTTCAGCTTCATTTCGGGGGCGCGCGTCTGACTGTGTCTCGGTTTACATGCAAACGTGCAAACGAAGATTTTCAAAATCTCCACTCTGGCCGGAGTTTTTAGAAAGACTCGTTTTCAGAGGCGAATTCTCCGTTTGCGTGTAAACGAAGGGAAATGTCTCCGTTTTTTCAAAATAACTATGTACGTGTAAACGGGGCCTGTTTCTATAGAAACCGGTGCTTCTAACGGCCGCTGCAGTGACACGATGACTTTACCAGTCAGCGATTGGCTCTTATTTAGAAGGCGGGACTTATTCCGCCATATTGCGCGTTACACTTTTTCCCATTCAAAACAATACGAGTGACACGTCTTGTGTTATTCAAAAAGCTGTTTTTGTATAAAAACCTATTTAAAAATATTTTTTAAATATAAATTTAAAAAATATGATAAATCCTCCATAAACTGCACAAATATGAAGTAACATTAATAAAGAGAGTAAAATTACATTTGTTTTTTAAAAAACAATTATTTTGTTACAAAATTTCATTTTGTTGCCTGGAGACCCCAAAGACCCTGAGTGTGACTTTTTTTTTTCTACACTAACATAAAAACAAGATATCACTCCAATTATGTTTTGTTTGTAGATCTAGAAAGTGGTAACCACTGTACAAAGTTTCATGTCATTTGGACAAAGAAAACATATTTTTTTAATTTTAGCAAATGTCATTTGGGGTCTAAAAAGACCTTATAAGGGTTAATCTCTCTCTGCTCCTGCAGCGTCACCTGGATCTGCTCATGTGCGGCTCTGATCCGGTTCTCCTCCTCCTGCAGGATCTTCTGATGGAGCGTCTCCTCATGGAGCCGCCGCTGCTCCTCCTCTAACTGTCTCTGATGAGCGGCTTTCTGACAAAATATACAGTGATGGATTATGATTCTGTTAGTGGGAATATTTACACTCAAAAACTCCAACTAACAACAACATCCACCTTTTCTTACAAAGATGTTCATTAGGCATCATTAAACCCATTGGGCCCCATGCAGTAGCTCATGGACATTAAACTGCATTACCTAAACTTACATTAAGTAAGTGTATTTACATTAAAATTTAGTTCATTTTTATGTCATGTCAACGAATTCAGTCTTCAGAAGGCTACAGCAGACAGACAGTGTGTGTTTGACCTCCAGTTTGAGCTCCTGGTTGTGTTTGTATTTGAGGATCCAGAGCGACAGGAACTCGATGGGATCCAGCGGTCTGAGTTCGATCAGCTCGGCGAGACCTTCGGAGAGACAGCGGCCCAGAGTCCTGCTCACATACTGCGAGTCCATCTGATCCACACCTGTGAGAGATAACAGCTATATTTATCTATCCAAACTGTCGTCAAATGGCGTTTTAGCGATGATATTAAAGGGTAGACATGTTGGTTTGTATTAGGTTCTGTTAACAATCTCCATGGTAACGGCGCAGCATTGAAACCATAGATGTCTGTAAACGTAGATTCCTCATTCAACCGCTCCAGACACGTCGGCGCGCCCGCCATCTTGGAACGGTCAGCGTGACGTCACTCACAGTAAGAATCAATGATGCCACAACATTGAGCAGCTTCTGGTTGTGAACGTGTTGGTTTGAGTTTTTACATGAATTAACTCAATTTTACAGGTTTTTACTATGTTTGCTTTTTAATGTCATGTTAGCTGATGTCTTTGTTGTATTGTATTAGTTTAGCAAAATCATCTGCTGAAGTCTATTGCAGATATAGATATTCATACATGCTTCTTAAAGGATTAGTTCACTTTCAAATAAAAATGTCCTGGTAATTTACTCACCTCCATGTCATCCAATATGTTCATGTCTTTCTTTCTTCAGTCGAAAAGAAAGGAAGGTTTTTGAGGAAATCATTCCAGGATTTTTCTCCATATAGTGGACTTCACTGGGGTTCAACGGGTTGAAGGTCCAAATGTCAGTTTCAGTGCAGCTTCAAAGAGCTCTACATGATCCCAGACGAGGAATAAGAGTCTTATCTAGAGAAACCATCGGCCATTTTCTAAAAAAAAATACAAATGTATATGCTTTATAAACACAAATGATCGCCTTGAACGTGCTTCACTGGTTACTTTAGTTGGAGCAAGATGGCAGTGTACCTTCTCTTCATTAATTACACTAAAATACAGCAAGGTTTTTGAAATGTACTTCTAGAAAATGAAGAACAAAGAATGTGCTTCAGGCGTGTTTTACTTTTTGATGTTTTTAATTCATTTATGGCACCACTGTAAACTTTATCAGTACATATTATATTGTTATATTACAATGTTATTTATTTTGTGCAGAGAATTAGCTTAAATAAAAAAGCCTGACAATGTCACTGCTAAATATTGTGGTATTCCGCCATGTTTCTTACTGACACGCCCCCAACTCGTAAAGATCGGGGCTTAAAAGCTTCCCACTGGTATTTCCGATTTTGTGGTGGCGTTCATGTGCTTTCAGCTCATAAATACGATCTTTTCAACATGACTTGAACAGCTCTGACCGTTCCAATATGGTGGACAACTTACTGCTAATGATAAATCTACATAAATATATCTATGGCTGAAATGCCTCAGGCTTGCAACAAACAATTTTCCTGCATTATGGAAAGTTGAAAAAAATAAAAAAGGTAATTGCATCTTTTCCACCCTCAGAATTGCAAGTTTATATCTCACAATTCATAAAAACTGGGAATGAATTCACAATTGTGAGGAAAAAGTCAGATAAATGTGATATAAATAATAACAAGCTTCCATACATCATTATGAAAGATTTCACAAAGTGTTTCTACTAAACTTATTGAACAGTAATTATGCAAATAAATGCCTTTGATAAAATACAGATCCATAATAAAAACACAGTCAAGATATAGCAGGTCATTATTCTGATATATTTGCTGTGAGGACATGAAGATAAACTAGTGAAATATTACAGAACACAAGAAAAGTGGAAAATATGTTGACAATACAATGCAAACAAACATTTCTGCACACATACTTTAGATAAAGTTCATCATAATGCAGAACATGAGAAACTAAATATGATCCACAAACATGATTCAAGAACACTACTGTTGAACATTAAGACAACTTGAACTTGAGTTCACCATAAAACACTTTCAGTGATCATCAGTTCTTAAAAGAACCTTTTTAGTGAACATTTTAATAATCTAAAGAAAATGTTTCCACTATTAAGAACCTTTTGTGCAATGGAAAGATTCTTCATGGAACCATCGATGCCACTTTAAAGAGTCTTTATTTTTAAGAATGTAATGTAAAGATTTTTCCACCAGGTTGCACATTATTACTCATCTTCTCTCTATAATCACTGCTCAAAGGTTCACACGTCAGACGTTTGTCTAGACTTTCTCTAGTTTCCGTCCCTCAGAAGAAGAACCGGCTCGTCTCGTCATCAGAGCCACGAGTGTTTCTGAAGAGATGGAGCTGAACTCGTGCGAGAACGAGCTGTAAAACACCAGCACGATGATCGCAAACGTCCACTCCAGTATGGCAGCGGCGTGCTGAAGAACGAAACTCTCCTGAATGAAAAACACACCGCCTGCAGGACAGAACGTTAAGGATTAACCGCACAGGATTTATGGCTAGATTTATGAGCACTTTGACTACAGGAAAAAGCTATGAACAGTTTTCTTTCTGTTCCAGTAAAGGATACTGAGTATGAGGGTGGTAAAGGCCAGTGAGGTGAGCGTGAGCCGCAGATGAGCCGCCTGGAAGTCTCTCCGTGTCTCGGCCGCGCGGTACGACAGCAGCGTCTGCACACACACAAACAGCAGACTGGCTGGGAAGGCCAGACCCGCGCCCACATAATGAAGGACTTTAGCATGGTCCACCTGCAGAAAACACAGAGAAAAACATTGCTTTATTGAAGCACATTTGCACACACCTCCATCGCTGCAGGAGGAAAGCCTTTGATTTCACACTTATGCAATAACACACAATCGGCGGATGCGGACAGGAGAGACCCTGCACAGTCAGCCATGTTTATCTGATCATAATAATGTTTTATAACATCTGCTGAAGCAAAGACAAACACACATTTATGGGCTAATTCAAGTAAACTATAGCAGCAGGAATTAAAAGTCTAAATGAATGAGGAAAAACAAAGTGTGTTTGTTCTTGCGTCGATAAAAGTTGAAAGGCGCAGGCAGAGATATGGAGGAGACGCCCAGACGATGAGCAGCACTTCAGATGTTCCAGAACATTCTATCAAATGATGTTAGTTTGTAGTTTATTGCTAGGTACTGTAAATGCATCTATGGTTGTTTGTTTGCATGGCAAGAAACATGTTAAAATGTGGCAAAATATGAAAAGAGCAAAATAAACAAAAATCTTTTCATATGAATAAATCTATTAAAAAAGGAGTCCTAAAGGAGTTGAAACCATCACAATCCATTAAAATATGCTTCAAAATATCGGACTCTTGCAAATGTATCAATGTAGTGGAGTAAAATAACAAATAACCTGCATGGTGCTTATGGAGAAATTCAGATATGAAAGAGTTGATGAAAACACTGTGTGAATTGTAATGCACTTTAATGAATCATATTGAAGAAAAGAGTCATTTTGTCCTTGTTTTCTTACTTGGAAGTTTCCAACAATCATGAGTCCTGCGGCACAGAGCCATCCGGCAAACAGACCCTCGATGTTTAACACATTGTTGCTCTCCTTATGGATCAGTTGAGCGTAACGCAGCAGACCAATCACAGTCACTGCAAAACATAACAATCACAGTCACTGCAAAACATAAAACAGAACTATCACAGTCACTGGAAAACACAAAACAGAACTATCACAGTCACTGGAAAACATAAAATCAGTCACTGCAAAACACAAAAAAACAATCACGGTCACTGCAAAACACAAAACAGAACAATCACAGTCACTGCAAAACATAAAACACAACTACCACAGTCACTGGAAAACATAAAACTAGGGCTGCACAATATATTGCATGAGATTGTCACGCGCATTTCATCAGTAAAGCCGGTTCCCTGATTATCACTAAATCGCCATCACCTGTTTTCAAATGGAGCGGCATTTAATAGACAGAGCCGTAGTTCACTGATAAGCCACGCAATATCGCGTTCATATCGGAGATGAATCGCCTTCGATAATGAACGCGATATTGCGTGGCTTGACAGTGAACTACGGCTCTGTCTATTAAATGCCGCTCCATTTGAAAGCAGGTGATGGCGATTTAGCAGTAATCAGGGAACCGGCTTTACTGACGAAATGCGCGTGACAATCTCATGCGATATATCGTGCAGCCCTACATAAAACATAAAAAACTAGTCACTGCAAAACACAAAACAACAATTACAGTCACTGCAAAACACAAAACAGAACTATCACAGTCACTGGAAAACATAAAACATAAAAATCAGTCACTGCAAAACACAAAAAAACAATCACAGTCACTGCAAAACAAAACATAAAAATCAGTCACTGCAAAACACAAAACAACAATCACAGTCACTGCAAAACAAAAAACATAACAATCACAGTCACTGTAACACAAAACATAATAATCAGTCACTGCAAATCAAAACAATCACAGTCACTGTAAAACATAACCACAGTCACTGGAAAACACAAAACAAAACAATCACAGTCACTGTCAAACATAATCACAGTCACTGCAAAACAAAACAATCACAGTCACTGTAAAACAGAACAATTACAGTCAATGCAAAACACAAAACAAAACAATCACAGTCACTGTAAAACATAATCACAGTCACTGCAAAACAAAACAATCACAGTCACTGCAAAACAAAAAACATAACAATCAGTCACTGTAACACAAAACATAATAATCAGTCACTGCAAAACAAAACAATCACAATTACTGTAAAACATAACCATAGTCACTGCAAAGCAAAAAACAACAGTCATAGTCACTGCAACACAAAACATAATCACAGTCAGTGCAAAACCAAACAATCACAGTCACTGCAAAACACAAAACAGAACAATCACACTCACTGCAAAACCAAACAATCACAGTCACTGCAAAACACAAAACAAAACAGTCACTGTCAAACATAATTACAGTCACTGCATAACAAAACAATCACAGTCACTGTAAAACAGAACAATCACAGTCACTGTCAAACATAATTACAGTCACTGCATAACAAAACAATCACAGTCACTGTAAAACAGAACAATCACAGTCAATGCAAAACACAAAAAAATCAGTCACTGCAAAACACAAAACAAAACCGTCACAGTCACTGTAAAACATAATCACAGTCACTGCAAAACAAAACAATCACAGTCACTGCAAAACAAAAAAACATAAAAATCACAGTCACTGTAACACAAAACATAATAATCAGTCACTGCAAAACAAAACAATTACGGTTACTGTAAAACATAACCATAGTCACTGCAAAACAAAAAACAACAATCACAGTCACTGCAACACAAAACATAATCACAGTCACTGCAAAACCAAACAATCACAGTCAGTGCAAAACAAAACAATCACAGTCATTGTAAAACAGAACAATCACAGTCACTGCAAAACACAAAACAACAATCACAGTCACTGGAAAACATAAAACATAAAAATCAGTCACTGCAAAACACAAAACAACAATCACAGTCACTGCAAAACACAAAACAACAATCACAGTCACTGCAAAACACAAAACAGAACAATCACAGTCACTGCAAAACAAAACAATCACAGTCACTATAAAACATAATCACAGTCACTGCAAAATACAAAACAGAACAATCACAGTCACTGCAAAACACAAAACAAAACAATCACAGTCACTGACAAACAGAACAATCACAGTCAATGCAAAACAAAACAATCACAGTCATTGTAAAACAGAACAATCACAGTCACTGCAAAACACAAAGCAACAATCACAGTCACTGGAAAACATAAAACATAAAAATCAGTCACTGCAAAACACAAAACAACAATCACAGTCACTGCAAAACACAAAACAACAATCACAGTCACTGCAAAACACAAAACAGAACAATCACAGTCACTGCAAAACAAAACAATCACAGTCACTGTAAAACATAATCACAGTCACTGCAAAACAAAACAATCACAGTCACTGTAAAACATAACCATAGTCACTGCAAAACAAAAAACAACAATCACAGTCACTGCAGCACAAAACATAAACACAGTCACTGCAAAAACCAAACAATCACAGTCAGTGCAAAACAAAACAATCACAGTAACTGTAAAACAGAACAATCACAGTCAATGCAAAACACAAAACAGTCAGTGCAAAACACAAAACAAAACTGTCACAGTCACTGTAAAACATAATCACAGTCACTGCAAAACAAAACAATCACAGTCACTGCAAAACAAAAAACATAACAATCACAGTCACTGTAACACAAAACATAATCAGTCAGTGCAAAACAAAACAATCACAGTCACTGTAAAACAGAACAATCACAGTCAATGCAAAACACAAAACAGTCAGTGCAAAACACAAAACAAAACCGTCACAGTCACTGTAAAACATAATCACAGTCACTGCAAAACAAAGCAATCACAGTCACTGCAAAACAAAAAAACATAACAATCACAGTCACTGTAACACAAAACATAATAATCAGTCAGTGCAAAACAAAACAATCACAGCCACTGTAAAACAACAATCACAGTCACAGCAAAACAAAACAATCACAGTCACTGCAAAACAAAACAATCACAGTCACTGCAAACACAAAACAATCACAGTCAGTGCAAACACAAAACAATCACATCCACTGTAAAACAACAATCACAGTCAGTGCAAAACAAAACAATCACATCCACTGTAAAACAACAATCACAGTCACTGCAAAACAAAACAATCACAGTCACTGCAAAACAAAACAATCACAGTCACTGCAAACAAAACAATCACAGCCACTGTAAAACAACAATCACAGTCACTGCAAACAAAACAATCACAGTCACTGCAAAATATAAAACAATCTTAAATGAACTATCTTAAATGTCTCGCTGGCTGCTGTCAATCATGAAGGAGAAAGAGATGTTTCTATAGTTCAGAAATGAATCAATGAATCTCTCACCCAAGAATGAAGCAGCACTGCACAGCAGACTGAACCAGCAGCTCTCTGGAGGGACGCCGCCACATTTACTAAACACACACATGATGATGATTTTAACACGTCTGGCAATACTTTTTGCTTATCTTCAAATTAAACGTGATGTTGTGGTACCTGATGAGTGGGATGTTATCCAGCGTGCAGCACAGATCAGATCCGCTCTGAAGAACCAAAGACGTCTCACAGGTTGAATTATACACCCTACACACACACACAACATACCGTGACAATGTTTGCTGATTTCACTTCAAACATAATATAAGTTAAAAACAACAATATTATTGAACAAAACAGACTGAATAAACATAAAAACAGGGTTTTCATAAGATTCAGTGGTTTTGTTTTTGAACATTGCAAAATCCTTCCTACTCACTAATGAATGTGAGATAGTAAAAACATTTAACACACTGATCAATGTGAACAAACAGAGAGAACCAGAGCAGATTCATCCGTCACAGACCCTCATTGATTCAGCCTCTTTAACCTCATAATAATCAATGTGATCTAATCAAACGCGACAGGATAATATTATCTCGTTCGTTTATTGATGAGGAGTTTCTATTGATATCTGAATAAATCAATCACATCATTCTGTGTTTGCCACAGAGAGGATTCAATATTCACCAGTTATTCACAGGACACACGTGCTGATTGGAAAGTGCCATCGCATATCTGTGGATGTGAAAGAGAGCGACAGGTTAAAAGAGTAAAGACAGAGACTTTCAGAAATCCAACATCTTTTTACAAAAAGTTTTGGGATCAACTGGGAAAAATGATTCCTAATAACTATTAAATATTGCATTTAAACTATTTACAAAAAGACATTTAACTCCACTCATCCATAATATATATAATTAATATATATAATAACATATATATGAGTACATAATTACATATAATTAATAAAAGCTCATATGCTACTTCAAACTGAAACACAATTTCAAAATTGAATTAGTTTATATAAACACAATAATATGAATAAATGGACAAATGCCAAGACACCACACTAATGTTATAATATATTCAATAACATATAATATATAAACTTTTTAAAACCAAAAAAATATACTTTTTATCAATATACCAGGGTTATTATCATTAACTAAATCTAAAACCATATAAAAATTAATTACTTAAATAAAATAGACATTAACTGAAATAAAATTCTAATTTTCATTTAGTTTAAAACCAAAACCAAAGACTAGAACTTAATAAAACTATACAGATATATTTAAAAAGAACAAAAACGATTACAAAAACACCAAACAAAATGACTAACCTAAAATTAAAATGAAAACAGAAAATATAAAAAATAAAATCTAATTCAAAATATTAACAAAAACTGTCAAAGACACTAAAATAACACTGCAACAGATTCAATAGGATATTTTTCAAACTCATGTTTTAAAACAACAGACTGAAAGTTGACCAAAATTTTTACAATTAAAATAACAGGCAGAATAAAATTCTAAGCAACAGAATTGCATGAGAATTATTAACGCTGTCGTACAAAAGATAAGCTATAAAAGTAAATCTTAGATTAAAATGATCAAATGTAGTTGAAATGCATTCAAAGTGTTATTGACACCTCCAGATCTCCAGAACTCTTAATGTTGATGTAATTTGAGGATATTAATAAAGAAGACTCACATGATCCAGATTCCAGGCAGTGTGAACACAGGCAGACTGATGGGCAGCAGGAACCACAGAGACATTTTCACTCTCCTGCAGGAGTTTCTCTGAATCATTTCTTCAAATCAAACTCCACATCTTCATTCAGCTCAAAACATCCCAGAACTGCCGAAAGATCGACTCATGACAGCAGGAGCTGAAGTGTTTTCTGTCCAGTTTGTGGTCTGGTTCATGAGGAGAGAAACACATGTGAGGCCTGATCTGATGCTCCTCCTCCTCCTCTTCATCATCATCATCATCATCTCACAGTCAGACTTCAGCTTCAGCTCTTCTCATGTCATAAACAGCCTCGGGCTCCACAACTGAAAGAAACACCAGCAGCTGCAGCTGGACAAAATCACCTACTTCTGATCTCCTGCTCTCTTCAGGTGTTCCAGTGTCAGTCCAGCAGGGGGCGGAAGAAATGTTCATAAGGTTTTTGTTTATTTTTGAAAGAACCAATACTTTTATTTAGCAAGGACGCATTTTAAATTGATTAAAAATGTCAATAAAGACATTTATAATATTACAAAAGATTTCTATTTCAAATAAATGCTGTTATTTCGAACTGATTGAATGAAAAATGATTTGTGACACTGAAGACTGGAGTAATGATGCTGAAAATTCAGCTTTGATCACAGGAATAAATTACACTAATATATTCACATTGAAAACATAGCTACTTTAAAATGTAAAAATATTTCACATTTTTTACTGTATTTTTGATTAAATAAACGCAGCCTTGGAGAGCAGAACAAACAGCTATACAGATTATGTAGTTATCTCTATAATTACAGCACTTACAATCAAATAATAAAGTGTAGAAATGGAGACAATGAGGAAATAATGTAACAAAAATTTGCAACATTTTTAAAAAAATATGTGAAAGCTGAAGAATGCGTATAAAGACTTTCTAATAGGCTAATTAATATTTTAAAATGAATAATACATTGAGTTAATAGTTCATATAAAAATAAAGGGTGAGAGAAAGACATTCAAATGATGTTTAATTCGATATTTCTAATGTTTGAGAAGATCTAGAAGAACAAACAGAATGAATGAATGAACCCAGCAAACGTTCTAGCAAGGTTCTCTCAAAGTTATGAACAAACATTCAGAGTTCAGTGTTATCTGGCCTTTAATAATGTTCTCAAAACGTTAGCACAAAAACATTTATGGAATGTTTTTTCAGTAACATTTTAGTTCGTCTAACGTTTCTTAAATGTTACAAATCGCTTCAGAGAACATTCAAAAGTAACGTTCACATGTTTGAAGATGATAAAATGGAATGTTCCTTTAATATTTGCATAAACAAGAGAACATTTTAAAAACTGGATGTTTTAAAACATTTAGAAATAATTTTTTCAAAACTAAATGGGAACATTAGCAAAATGAGAACATGTTGTGGTTAGTTGAGAAGACGGGTCACAGATTTACAGTCCAAAACACATTCCTCTGAATGACCATCAGGTTTTACAACATTACTGCATCTATCAGGCACAGATTGCTTATGATAATAACTGCATACATCAGCCAGATGAACTCAAACCGCTTCTGTTGACCAACCAGAAAGACGAGTTTACCGTCAGTCTGATGGCCTAAACAACCATCTGCACAATAAACACTCGGTGTTCTGCCACTCCTGCCTGTTTATAGAGTTACACACAGATATTTCTGACACACAAAAGCACTTTTAGATTGTTAAACATGTCCTTTACAGTACGTCTAGGACTCTGAAGTGCTGAAATATAACATGCTAAATCACAAGAGAGTCATTTACTACATAAACTGCTTTTTAAGCATATCCTCTTAAATGATTTTTTACATGTTCACATTTACAATGTGATTTTGCATCTCATCACTTACAGACATCAGAGGAGAATGTGTCTTTGTTTCACTGTGACAAAATCAATGTTTTGTAAACATTAACACACTTAACTCATTAACTTCCATTGATGAACATTTCAACAGACACATTTCACCCTAAAAATCATTAGAAAAACATAAAAATTATATTTTGCATGAATAAAATGAAGCCCATTTCAGTGTTTGGTGCATTACAAGAAACGCAAGTAATCAGATTACTTTTTTCAAGTAACTAGTAATATAACACAAAATATAGTTACTGTGCAAAGCAAAAGTAATTACTTTCCATAAAAAGTAACTAAGTACCACAATTAGTTTATTTTTTTTATGGAGTAATGCAATAATGTAATGCATTTATTTTTAAAAGTAACATTCCCAAACACTAAGAACAATAAAAAAAAAATTTGCATTAAAAAAGCTCACAATGCAATTGTGCTAAAAATGGGCTTTATTATATAATTTCTTATATTCTGAGGTGAAATATGATGATTCAGCCTAATATTTTAGTCTCTGAAGATGTAAGTGCTTTTAAATGTACTTTATGAATGCTTTGCATATTTAAAAGAACACCTAAGCATTCAGGGTGGAAGTTCTTCTCACTCTCGTTTCACTCTCTTCTCGTCCGCAGGGCGTTTGAGGTAAGACTGATAGAAGAAAACAGAGAAGAGCAGCAGGTAGCTGAGGTACATCAATGATCCGTAGATGATGTTGTGCATGGTGGACACGCAGTGGACGTCGTGTTTCCAGCTGTAGACGAGCCCCAGCACGCTCAAACCCGCGAGCATCTGCGCGATCTGCATCGCCGTGATCAGCATGGCGAACGGCTTCGGCACGCGCGCGCCCGCCGCTCTAGCGGTGTAGTAACTGTACATGAACGCGTGGACGGTGTAGTTGATGGTCATGAACCAGCCGCCGCCGGCCACGTGATCTTTATACGAGTACCAGCTGTAGAGCAGGACGGTGATGTGATGATACCAGTGCAGGAAGATCAGACGCTGCTTACGCAGGACAATGAACAGCGTGTCACCTGAACAACAACACAAACACGTCAGATTCGAGGAGCATTTGTGACATACATATCACGAAAAATCATTTTCATTAAAGAACGAGCAAGAATAGATGTTACATCTAACAGGGAACGTTCTGGCAAGGTTCTCTCAAAGTTATGAACAAACGTTCTTCCAGTAACGTTAATGGAACGTTCAGAGTTCTCTGGTCTTTAATAATGTTCTCAAAATGTTAGCACAAAATCTTTATTTATACATCGTTCATGGAGCGTTTTTTCCTGAAATGTTTCAGTTGGACATTCGTGTAACGTTTTTTAAAAAGAACATTCAGAGAACATACGTACATTACGTTCTCAGAATGTTTGCAAAATGGAATGTTCTCTTATGTTCATTTGAAAAACAGAGAACATTCAAAAGTAACGTTTTCATAACTTAATGGGAACATTAGCAAAACGTTCTTGGAACATATTTTTGTTACCTGGAAATTCACTTATAATGGATGTGCTTAACTGTATGGAAGCTTGTTTCTGCCTAACCCTTAAAAACCTGCGAGAAATTCTGACTTTATATCTCGTAATTCTGACTTTATATCTTGCAATTCTGACTTTACAACTCGTAATTCTGACTTCATATATCGTAATTCTGACTTCATATCTCGTAATTCTGACTTTATATCTCGTAATTCTGACTTTATATCTTGCAATTCTGACTTTACAACTCGTAATTCTGACTTCATATATCGTAATTCTGACTTTATATCTCGCAATTCTGACTTTTTGTATCTCACAATTCTGACTTTACAACTCGTAATTCTGACTTCATATCTCGTAATTCTGACTTTATATCTCGCAATTCTGACTTTACAACTCGTAATTCTGACTTTATATCTCGTAATTCTGACTTTATATCTCTCAATTCTGACTTTTTATATCTCGCAATTCTGACTTTATAACTCGTAATTCTGACTTTATATCTCGCAATTCTGACTTTATATCTCGCAATTCTGACTTTACAACTCGTAATTCTGACTTCATATCTCGTAATTCTGACTTTTTATATCTCGCAATTCTGACTTTTTATATCTCGTAATTCTGACTTTATAACTCACAATTCTGAATTCTGACTTTATATCTCGCAATTCTCTTTATATCTCGCAATTCTGACTTTATATCTAATTCTAATTCTATCTCGTAATTCTGACTTTATATCTCGCAATTCTGACTTTATATCTCGCAATTCTGACTTCATATCTCGTAATTCTGACTTTTTATATCTCGCAATTCTGACTTCATCTGACTTCATATCTCGTAATCTCATAATTCTGACTTCATATCTCGCAATTCTGACTTTATATCTCGCAATTCTGACTTCATATCTCGTAATTCTGACTTTATATCTCGCAATTCTGACTTCATATCTCGTAATTCTGACTTTATATCTCGCAATTCTGACTTCATATCTCGTAATTCTGACTTTATATCTCGCAATTCTGACTTTATATCTCGCAATTCTGACTTTTTATATCTTGCAATTCTGACTTCATATCTCGTAATTCTGACTTTATATCTCGCAATTCTGACTTTTTATATCTCGCAATTCTGACTTCATATCTCGTAATTCTGACTTTTTATATCTCGCAATTCTGACTTCATATCTCGTAATTCTGACTTTATAACTCACAATTCTGACTTCATATCTCGCAATTCTGACTTTATTCTGATTCTTCATATCTCGCAATTCTGACTTTATATCTCGCAATTCTGACTTTATATCTCGCAATTCTGACTTTTTATATCTCGACTTCATATCTCAATTCTGACTTTATATCAACGTAATTTCTTTATATATCTTGTAATTCTGACTTTACAACTCGCAATTCTGACTTTACAACTCGCAATTCTGACTTTTTACAACTCGCAATTCTGACTTCATATCTCGTAATTCTGACTTTTTATATCTCGCAATTCTGACTTCATATCTCGTAATTCTGACTTTTTATATCTCGCAATTCTGACTTTATATCTCGCAATTCTGACTTTATATCTCGCAATTCTGACTTTATATCTCGTAATTCTGACTTTATATCTCTCAATTCTGACTTTTTATATCTCGCAATTCTGACTTTATAACTCGTAATTCTGACTTTATATCTCGCAATTCTGACTTTATATCTCGACTTCATATCTCGTAATTCTGACTTTTTATATCTCGCAATTTACTTTAACTCGTAATTCTGACTTCATATCTCGTAATTCTGACTTTTTATATCTCGCAATTCTGACTTTTTATATCTCGTAATTCTGACTTCATATCTCGCAATTCTGACTTCATATCTCGCAATTCTGACTTCATATCGTAATTCTGACTTCATATCTCGTAATTCTGACTTTTTATATCTCGCAATTCTGACTTCATATCTCATAATTCTGACTTCATATCTCGCAATTCTGACTTTATATCTCGTAATTCTGACTTCATATCTCATAATTCTGACTTCATATCTCGCAATTCTGACTTTATATCTCGTAATTCTGACTTCATATCTCGTAATTCTGACTTTATATCTCGCAATTCTGACTTCATATCTCATAATTCTGACTTCATATCTCGTAATTCTGACTTTTTATATCTCGCAATTCTGACTTCATATCTCATAATTCTGACTTCATATCTCGTAATTCTGACTTTTTATATCTCGCAATTCTGACTTCATATCTCATAATTCTGACTTCATATCTCGCAATTCTGACTTTATATCGTAATTCGTAATTCTGACTTCATATCTCGTAATTCTGACTTTTTATATCTCGCAATTCTGACTTCATATCTCGTAATTCTGACTTTACAACTCGCAATTCTGACTTTACAACTCGCAATTCTGACTTCATATCTCGTAATTCTGACTTTATATCTCGCAATTCTGACTTTTTATATCTCGCAATTCTGACTTTATATCTCGCAATTCTGACTTTTTATATCTCGCAATTCTGACTTCATATCTCGTAATTCTGACTTTTTATATCTCGCAATTCTGACTTTATATCTCGCAATTCTGACTTTATATCTCGCAATTCTGACTTTTTATATCTCGCAATTCTGACTTTATAACTCGCAATTCTGACTTTATATCTCGCAATTCTGACTTCATATATCTCGTAATTCTGACTTCATATCTCGTAATTCTGACTTCATATCTCGTAATTCTGACTTCATATCTCGCAATTCTGACTTTATATCTCGCAATTCTGACTTTACAACTCGCAATTCTGACTTTTTACAACTCGCAATTCTGACTTTATATCTCACAATTCTGACTCTTTTCTCAGAATTGCACGATACAAAGTCAGAATTGCAAGAAAAAAGTCACAATTACCTTTTTAATTTTTTTATTTAGTGGCGGAAACAAGCTTCCATATAATTGTTATGTAAAAAGTCACAATTCAAAAAATATTAATAGGCTTTATTTTTCTAATGCTAAATATATTTTCATATATTCGGAGCTGAAATATTAATGAAAATAGTCAAAATTGCAATAAACAGTTTATCAAAAATTCTGTGCATAATTGTTTTGAATCTGAACAATATTTTAGGGATTAAATGTTATAAGTTGTAAATAAAACAAAGAATATTTACAATTCATAATGCTTAAAGAAAAGATTGGCCAATGAAGAACAAGGAAGAGATGAGTTATGAGTTACACTTTAAACCACAGCATTCAGGATTAATAGCATGTGATTAACAGCATGTCTTACCGAGCTCAGGCGCTTTACTCAGAGCGAACGCATACGCCCAGAACTTGCTGACGGGGGCGCTGTAGAAGGCAGTGTCGCACACAGACTGCCGGAAGCCGTGTGTCGTCACCACATTGAACATGTACCAGCCCGTCCGGAGCGCGCCCATTATACTGAGAGAACAAGAGCAATGAGGAAGAATCAACTACTATGAAGATTAAACTGATGCTGTGATTACAGCGGGTTCATTCATCACTGATCTTTACAGAACAACAAGAAAACTCTCAACTGAGCTTCCAGAAGACAGATACGATCACACTGAGATAACATCTGACCCGGTGCATTCTGACATGTTCTGAGGGTTGGGTGTGTTTGCTCAGACTGCAGGAGTCTCACCTGAACACGGCCAGAGTTAGTGACCAGAGCATGAGCGGCGTCCGCAGGTCCAACTTCTCCCGGCGCTTCATAAAGACACGTCCAAGATATATAAGCACCGCATACGTCCCAGACAGAGCAAACGCTGTTCCCCTAAAACACAGAGGACATTCAGGCCAATTATACCTCACTTTTAGACCCAATGATTCACATATAGATGTTAGTTAATGCACTGCTATTGGATATTAAAGAATGAACGTGACAGAATGCAAGGCATGTTTATTTATAAATTATTTAAAAATAGCAATCATAAAAATGTTAGCCATCTATATTTTATATTTGATTATTTATATAATTTTAATCTAAATTAACCTATTTAATAGATTGATAAATAACTAATAATTGTTTTATTTTAATCATATTTTTTTATTATTTTTATTTATTTTTATTTTTATTTTTATTTTAAATTTTGAATTTATTTTTTACATTTTTGTAAAGCATTTCAATACTTTTCCAAAGATGCTTATTATATTTCCACTGTTTTTTTTAATTTATTTTAATCTTATTTTTACATTTTTCACAGTATTTCTCTAGACTTTTCTACAGATACTTATTATATTTCCACTGTTTTGTTTACTTGTTTATTTTATTTTTATTTGATTTGATTTTTACATTTTCACAGCATTTCCCTAGACTTTTCCAAAGATACTTATTATATTTCAACTTTATTTATTTATCTTAATCATATTTATTTTTAAAGCATTTCTCTTGACTTTTCCAAATATACTTATTATATTTTCACTTTTTAAACTTATTTATTTAATCTTATTTTATTCTTATTTTTACATTTTTCACAGTATTTCTCTAGACTTTTCCAAAGATACTTATTATATTTCAACTTTATTTATTATTTATTTATTTATCTTAATCATATTTTATTTGTTTATATTTTTTATATTTTTAAAGTATTTCTCTTGACTTTTCCAAATATACTTATTATATTTTCACTTTTTAAACTTATTTATTTAATCTTATTTATTCTTATTTTTACATTTTTCACAGTATTTCTCTAGACTTTTCCAAAGATACTTATTATATTTCAACTTTATTTATTATTTATTTATTTATCTTAATCATATTTTATTTGTTTATATTTTTTACATTTTTAAAGTATTTATCTACACTTTTCCATGCACACTTATTATATTTTCACTTTTTAAACATATTTATTTTAATCTTATTTTATTTGATTTGATTTTTACATTTTCACAGCATTTCCCTAGACTTTTCCAAAGATACTTATTATATTTCAACTTTATTTATTTATCTTAATCATATTTATTGTTTATATATTTTTTTTATATTTTTAAAGCATTTCTCTTGACTTTTCCAAATATACTTATTATATTTTCACTTTTTAAACTTATTTATTTAATCTTATTTTATTCTTATTTTTACATTTTTCACAGTATTTCTCTAGACTTTTCCAAAGATACTTATTATATTTCAACTTTATTTATTATTTATTTATTTATCTTAATCATATTTTATTTGTTTATATTTTTTACATTTTTAAAGTATTTATCTACACTTTTCCATGCACACTTATTATATTTTCACTTTTTAAACATATTTATTTTAATCTTATTTTATTTGATTTGATTTTTACATTTTCACAGCATTTCCTCTAGACCTTTCCAAAGATACTTATTATATTTCAACTTTATTATTTATTTATTTATTTATTTATCTTAATCATATTTTATTTGTTTATATTTTTACATTTTTAAAGCATTTCTCTACACTTTTCCATGCACACTTATTATATTTTTCACTTTTTAAACATATTTATTTTAATCTTATTTTATTTTTACATTTTTCACAGCATTTCTCTAGACTTTCCCACTGACCCCTTGTCACACATAGCAACGTCCCTGTCCTAATCTGAACCTGCAAATAAAAGATGATGTCACAATCAGCCGAAAGGTCAAAGGTGAGCGTATCTCTTCACGTGAACCTGTTCTTATCACCGACATCCACCAATCAATCACAGCCGTATAGAGTTATAAATCACCTGTAGTCTGAACTCAACACACAATAATGAACAAGAATCATCAGGTGTTTTCACTCTTTGTTAATGTGACATGTGTGATGAAAGGTCAAAGGTGATTGATGACTTTAGACACTCCCTGCTCATTAAAGTGAGGCAGTAAAGCAAAACCAGCATACTACATACTGCCTTTACTAACATACATATGAAATATTATGGTTAAAGTAGAATACATGTTAGATATATGACATAATTATATTGAACAATACACATTTTAAGCATCTTGATTATTTAATATTCAGTAGTATAGGCTATTATGTACATCACATTATATATGTATATATATACATCAGCCCAGCCTATTCTATTCTAACCTGCTTTTGCATGATAATATTCTTTATTTTTATGAACGCACATCTGGGTTAACAGAATTGGAGAAGAATCAGTGATTCATTTCGGCTCAATTGACTCACCAGTTCTGCTGAAACCATTCCAGCGCGACTCGATCATCAAACTGACGCTCAAAGTCAAACGCGCGCAGTGAATCGTTCATCTTCATCCTCAAGTGTGCAAATCTTCAGTAGATGAAGTGATGAAGGTGTTTCCAAAAGGAAACCTTAAGAGGATCGCTGAGTGACACGAACACTCCTGAGGAAACTTCATAATTATATGCGGGAGTGGGAGGAGTCAGAGCAGCGATCCCGTCCAATCACAATCAGGATCTGTAGACAGGTGCATTTATTAATAAGACGAACGATTCACGAGTTTTATATTCATTAGACCATATTTGTAGACCTAGAAAAAATTGTACATCATTTAAATTAATAATAAAATTAAAATATATAGCTAATGGAAGTCTAGATTTCAATATCTTACATGTTTAAATTAAACTAGTATGATAAAATCACTTACTGTGAAGGGTTATTTTTGTCTAACATTTTAACTAGTTAATAATAAATGTATATATATATATATCCCCAAATCAAAGTTTTGTACTAAGTAGAAAACCTCTAACATCTTGAAAGGGGTTAAAGAGCATCCAGGCCAGTTTCCAGTTTCTGTCAGACTGCTAAACCAAAGTCCCTTTAAGACTTTAAAGTCCCTTTTTGTTATTCTATAGTCTTTGGCTAAACAACTGAAACTAAATGGAAGCAATCCCGGCCTGTCAGCGGACTATAAAAGGACAATTCACACTGACCCAACGAAAGCCAACAAACACCAACAAACTCCAGCTTTACATATATATATATATATATATATATTTACTGACTTTCAGGTGTGCACATATTTGCAAAATAAAATAAATGAAGTCGTGGAATTTATTTAAATATATATTACATGTATCTATCACTTATTTATGCATGGAATCTAATGCATTCAAGTTGGGAAAAAAATACGAAAATATTCCATAATTTTATATATATATATATTTTATATATCTATCACTTATTTATGCATGGTATCTAACAAAAACATTTATGCCAGAAACATCATGTAAACAATTCGTTATAAAATGTCTTAAAAACATACATAAAACATAAATTATCACTCCATCCATCCCTTGTAGATTATTATAATTATTATTATTATTCATAGCCCCTTTTCACAGACTGATGACACGTTTTAATGGTCATCAATATCGTAAACCCTGCAAAAAATTTATGTTTTCATTTTTAAAAAATGTATGTACATTTATAACACTATACTTAGTATTAGAATTGCATCAAATCACAAAAAAACAACAACAACTAGTTAGCACTGATGGGAGTGATGGTAAAATTGACATCTTTCTCTCTTCTGACTGCCCTTATTAATTGCTCTCTATTTTTTTCCTATTTTTGAAAGTTAGAAAAACACTACTATTTTCTTTTGCTATTTGTAAAAATGGACACAAAAACATATATTTAATGAAATATCTCATTCACCGCTATAAAAGTTTACCCATCTATGACGAAAAGGGTCTCAGGAAGACTTTTATTTTGAAAACACTGTTATTTTCACAATGATTTGATAATATTTAGATATGAATCCAGCTGAAAATAATTGTGTAAAGATGTCTTTCAGTCAGTCAAACAGCAAATAGTGGAGCTCTGGGTAAAGTGATCATTTTTTACTTTTAAAACTGCATTTTCCAAAAGATGGGCAAAAATCTCACACTAAACCATGTCAAATTATCCATGTTATCCCCATGAATGAAAGTTAGAAATGTGGGTCTTTTATAAAGCGAATTTTACATAAAAAGCTGTTTTTGTATAAAAACATATTTTTTAAAATATTTTTTAATTTATTTATAAGTTTAAAAAATATGATAAATCCTCCAAAAACTGCACAAATGTGGAGTAAAAACATATTAAAATTACTTTTTTGTGCATTTAGAAACACAAAAACATGTATTTAATGAAGTTTACCCAACTATGACGACTTCCGCTTCTGAGAAACCCGGAAATGTGAAAACGGTCTCAATGAGACTTTTATTTTGAAAACTCGCGCTGTTCTGTTTTATTGCATCCTGCTTCACTGCTGTAGTTTAAACATGACAGTAAACATTCGGACAGCTGCTTAAACTCACTGGCTGCAAGTATGTTATTTTCCACCTAATGTTAATCTACAGTCCATTCATTAATCATTAATCATTAATCATTATAGCTTCATTAGTTCGCTGTGTGTGTTTCAATGACAGTTTCATAATGCACTGAAAACACAAGATCAAGACTGACGTTTGTCTGTTGTTGTTTGTTATCAGTGTCTGACAGCTTGTGCATTCAGATGGGCGTTGACTGAAAGGTCAGAAACTCCTTCAGACATTATTAACACTGGAAACATTGTTTAAGTGGGTTTGCAACAATGAAAGTGCTTCTTCTGAAAGAGCCAAGAGACAGTGAAAATGAAGCAGACCCTTATATTAAGGTAACAGCACATTATGTCTAATAATTAATAATAATCATCATCACATTAGTAATGCTGGACTTTATTTCAGGAACTGGCCTCATGTGGACACACAGCTGCTCTGATCCCGGTTCTGTCTTTCAGATTTGTGTCTCTAGATGATCTTTCAGAGAGGGTGAGTCTGGAGATCTGTTGAATAATGTGAATTATGCTGCTGTAGTTTTATTAAATGATTGTGTTTGTGAAACACCAGCTCTTTCAGCCCGAGAGGTTTGGAGGTCTGATCTTCACCAGTCCCAGAGCCGTGGAGGCGGTGAAGATCTGCTTAGACTCTCACACACACAGTGAGTCTGGATCACACGATTATAGTGTATTATAATTATATATATAGTCATAAAAGAGCAGCTCTTCTGTGTGGGTTAATAATTCTTCCTTTGTGCAAGAATTATACTAAACAACTACAAGTTTTGAAGTTATTAGTGTAGAAATATAAAAGAGGGGTGATATATCGCCTTCTGTATATAATTCTCAAACATTAATGCGGTATTTCTGATGTATTATTTTCCTCTGTGCAGCTTAAACAGTCGATCATGGGTTCGATTCACAGAGAATGCATTGAAAAAATAAAACGTATATCTTGAATGCAGCGCATCGCTTTGGATAAAGCATCTGCCACATGCATGAATGTAAATGTTACTGTCTGTATCAGAAATGTGAGTTTAGTAAGTGCTCACAGAGGACACTTTCATTACATTTTATCACAGTTTATCAGGCTGAAAGAAAGAAAATTATTAGATAAATGATTGCAATGAAAGTTACTTAACCCTTATAGGGTGTTTTTGACCCCAAATGACATTTGCAAAAATAAAAAAATGTTCTCTTTGTCCAAATGACATGAAACTTTGTACAGTTGTTACGCTTTGTAGATCTACAAATAAAATACATAAATTGGATTGATATCTTGTTTTTATGTTAGTGTAGAAAAAAAAGTCAAAAATGTAATTTTGTAACAAATAAATGTTTTTTTTAAAAAAACAAATGTAATTTTACTCTGTTTATTAATGTTTTTACTTCATATTTGTACAGTTTTTGGAGGATTTATCTCCTATTTATCTTTTAAATTTATATAAATAAATATTTTGTTCAGTAGGTTTTTATATAAAAACAGCTTTTTACGTAAAATTCACTTTATAAAAGACCCACATTTCTAACTTTCATTCATGGGGATCACATGGATAATTTGACATGGTTTAGTGTGAGATTTTTGCCCATCTTTTGGAAAATGCAGTTTTAAAAGTAAAAAATGATCACTTTATCCAGTAGATGCTGCAGAGCTCCACTATTTGACTGACTGAAAGACATCTTTACACAAGTATTTTCAGCTGGATTCATATCTAAATATTATCAAATCACAATTATGACAATAAAAGCTACTTTTTGTCAAAGTTTAGCATTTTTTGTAAAGTCAGTTTTTCAATATTGTTACATTATGATGAGACCCCGCTTAGAAAATGGACAAAATTCATCCTCAAAATCAACATTTTTGAAAAGCTTAAAACTTTTTCAGTACAAAAAAAAATGTTAAACTTTGACAAAAAGTAGGTTTTATTGTTATAATTGTGATTTCATAATATTTGGATATGAATCCAACTGAAAAACTTGTGAAAAGATGTCTTTCAAAAATTTAATTTTTTTTTAATTCATTTATATAAATTTAAAAAATATGATAAATCCTCCAAAAACTGCACAAATGTGGAGCAAAAACATTAATAAACAGAGTAAAATTACATTTTGTTGCCTGGAGACCCCAAAGACCCTGAATGTGACTTTTTTTTCTACACTAACATAAAAAACAAGAGATCACTCCAATTATTTTTTATTTGTAGATCTACAAAGTGTTAACCACTGTACAAAGTTTCATGTCATTTGGACAAAGAGAACTTTTTTTTTATTATTAAAAATTACATTTGTTTTTTTTTTTTTTTAAAAAAAACAATTATTTTGTTACAAAATTACATTTTGTTTCCTGGGGTCTGTGGAGACTCTGAGTGTACATCCCAAATGAAGACCGCACAAGGGTTTTTTTTAGGACCTGCATTGCATTTATGCTTAATTTATCATTAGTTAATTAGTTAATGCATTAAAGCCCCTCTGTAGTCAACAACTTTATCCCATAAAACTAATCTCTGATCACCAAAATTACATATTTAAAGTTTTGTCCCTGTGAAAACAAATTCTTTGTGCCTTAAAATAGCTTGAATGTAACTCTACACCCTTGCCTCATTTAATATACATGAGTGTATGAATATGCTAATTAGCCCCGCCTCCACTCACTCGCACAAGCTCAGAGATCCACTCGGTCAACTTTACTGAGGTAAATGCTGCACAATGGTATCGCTCTTTACAACTTCAGACACATGAGGGTAATATGATTAGCCTTTGTGTTATCAAACAGCTAATAATGTTATACATTATATTATTATACATGTTATATATGCATCATAACATTGTTATATACATCATACACCCGCTATATTGCTAAATCTACCCGATTTTTTTTTTTTATAACAAATTTTGTAACTTTGCATGCGGCTCCGCATCCGAAGATGGCCAAGCGTGTACGTCTCACCACACCGGCACTCAGTTTGCGCGTCTAAATCAGTTGCTTACGTTTACAAAACGTGCCAAAAATAATCCATTTTAATGAAAATAAAGGTCCATGTTTAATAAAAAAATGTGTAAATCAGGCTTGAGGCTCTGTTGTGCAACAAATCCTCCGCCATGGTCTTGTCAGTCATCTTAGAAATGTACATTAACACTAACTAAGATTAAATGCTGTCGAAGGATTGTTCTTGTTAACTAATGTAACGTATCTTATGTTTTCCTCCTGCAGAATGGGGCGCAGTGAAAGACAAATGGAATGCAAAGTCAGTTTACGTGGTTGGAAAAGCGACAGCATCTTTAGGTATGAACGCTTCAGCTGAACACACTTCAGGAAATGATCAAACATTACTGTAGAGCAGCACATCCGCAGGTGTCCCGTCACACGTCGGCAGGATTCACACGTCCCTGATTAGTGTTTTATAAACCCGGCTGTTAATGAAGGAAGTGTGTTTGTCGGACACCTGCGTCCTGCAGGAGGTCTTTTGTTTCTCTCACCTGAGTAAATCTGCTCACACCTGTGACACGCTGAACTCCAGCTGTGCGTCATCACGGACAGACGTCAACGACCTTCCTCTCTGTGTTTGCTTGTTGACCTAAAAACAGGCTATAATGCAATGAGAATCATAAATGCAATATCAGATTTACACTTTTTTAATTGATGTGTTGTGTTGAAATGTTTAGTTGAGGATTTGGGCCTGCGTCCGCTGGGTGAAGAGACGGGAACCGCAGACTCGCTCTCTCTGCTCATCCTTCAGAGTACGACACTTTCACACACATCCTCAGGGTTTGCTGTATATGTGAGTGTCTGTTAATGTTGAGTTTTGTTAAACGCAGGAGAGAATCGAGAGATTCTGCCGCTTTTCTTTCCCTGCGGCTCCATCAAACGTGAAGTTCTGCCCACCGCGCTGAGAAAGAACCGTGAGATGATTTCATTCAAACACTTAAAAACATTTACAGACGTGACAAAATGCAAAATGCATTGGTATTCTTATGCATTTTGTCGTGGTCACCTCAAAGAGGAAAGAATGAAATTATATTTTACATAAAGAAACAGAAGCTTTCTGTTTGCATTTTGATGTTTCTTGATGTGTTTGTTATGATTATGGAGTATTTTGCACATTTAACAGCTTTAAATGAGGTGAATGTGTGTGAAAAAGAGTGTATTCATCTCTCTGTTTCTCTGTCAGGCGTTCCTCTGGAGACTCTGACTGTCTATCAAACATCTGAACATCCTGATCTGCAGAAGAACATCACGGATTATTTCACTCGGCAGGTGTTTGGCAGAGATATTATATTCCAGTGTATTCAATATAATTTTACCTTTAAAATATTTAATTACATTTATAATTATTTAAATATAATTATATTCAAGTGTATATTCTCAATGTTGATGGGCAGAAGTATAAATAACTTTAAAATGTTACATTTTTAATTACATTTATAATTATTTTAATTTTATTTAAATAATGTAATTTTATTCCAGTGCCCTGAACCAACTAAAATATTATATTTTTAATTGCATTTATAATTATTTTAAATAATGTAATTTTATTCCAGTGCCCTGAATCAATTCAAATATTCTATTTTTAATTACATTTATAATTATTTTAATTTTATTTAAATAATGTAATTTTATTCCAGTGCCCTGAACCAATTAAATATTATATTTTTAATTGCATTTATAATTATTTTAAATAATGTAATTTTATTCCAGTGCCCTGAATCAATTCAAATATTATATTTTTAATTACATTTATAATTATTTTAATTTTATTTAAATAATGTAATTTTATTCCAGTGCCCTGAATCTATTAAAATATTATTTTTAATTGCATTTATAATTATTTTAAATAATGTAATTTTATTCCAGTGCCCTGAATCAATTCAAATATTATATTTTTAATTGCATTTATAATTATTTTAATTTTATTTAAATAATGCAATTTTATTCCAGTGCCCAGAAACTATTAAAATATTATATTTTTAATTACATTTATAATTATTTTAATTTTATTTAAATAATGTAATTTTATTCCAGTGCCCTGAATCAATTCAAATATTATATTTTTAATTACATTTATAATTATTTTAATTTTATTTAAATAATGTAATTTTATTCCAGTGCCCTGAACCAACTAAAATATTATATTTTTAATTGCATTTATAATTATTTTAAATAATGTAATTTTATTCCAGTGCCCTGAATCAATTCAAATATTATATTTTTAATTACATTTATAATTATTTTAATTTTATTTAAATAATGCAATTTTATTCCAGTGCCCAGAAACTATTAAAATATTATATTTTTAATTACATTTATAATTATTTTAATTTTATTTAAATAATGTAATTTTATTCCAGCGCCCTGAATCTATTAAAATATTATATTTTTATTTACATTTATAATTATTTTAATTTTATTTAAATAATGTAATTTTATTCCAGTGTCCTGAATCAATTAAAATATTATATTTTTAATTACATTTATAATTATTTTAATTTTATTTAAATAATGTCATTTTATTCCAGTGTCCTAAATCAATTAAAATATGATATTTTAATTGCATTTATAATTATGCATATTATGCATATTTAATTACAAGTCATATTCAGCTTATTTATTTATGTAATATATTTAAAAATGTAATATAATGAAGTGTTTTATGATGTAAAAAATGCAGATCATTGAAAAAAATGAGCACAGGTGTCATGAGAGTCAGATATCAGTCTTTTCCTCATGACAGTGTTCTTACTCACCTGTGTGTGTGTGTGTGTGTGTGTGTGTGTGTGTGTTCAGGGCGTCCCTGCTAGTGTTGCATTCTTCAGCCCGTCAGGAGTGACGTACTGTTTGGACTTGGTGAAGAGACTCTCAGGATCTCAGATGGAGCAGATAAAGGTGCAACACACACACACACACACACACACACACACACACACACACACACACACACACACACACACACACTCTCAGGATTTCAGAGAATATATCAGAACTGTGTTCTTCAGTTTGCAGCGATTGGACCCACGACGGCAGACGCGCTGCGGTCTCACGGACTGACGGTCACATGCTGCGCTGAGAAACCCACGGCCAAACACCTCGCCGCTGCCATCACACGGGCCCTGACCCCTGACCCCTGACCCTCCGTCCTTCAGGGCAGCCAGAGCCGAGCCATTATATCTAGATTTTAGATATAAATAATGATTTAAATGAACTTTTAATATCTCTTATATACAGATGTCTGTATCTGTAGGAAGATCATGTCTGTGGCTGTATGTTTCATGCATCAAAATAATCATTATCGTTTATTTTGTGATTTACACGGAATCTCCTGATCTTGATGTTTTATGTTGAATGCAAGTTTCAGTGTGATATTTTTTTTGTGCTCTAAAAAATAAAGTACTTTTTTATGTGCATTACTTTGATGGAAGATGCTTTATACAGTGCAGTATCAAAATCAATTGTGTGTATTCTCAAATAATGTTTAAATAAATTAAAAAGGTTACATTTATTATTATTATTATTATTTATTTATTTTACATATATTCTTAATGTTGACGGGCAGAAATGTACATGTATAAATATCTTAATTTTCTTTAAATAATATAATTATATTAAAGTGCATATTGTCCTCAATGTTGATGGCAGAATTATAAATAACTTTAAACATTTTGCATTACATGTATAATTATTTTAATTTTATTTAAATTATATAATTATATTTTAAAGTGTTTATTTATGTTTAAAAATGTAATATAATGAAGTGTTTTACTATTTAAATAACGCACATGAGTGTTAGTCTATAAATGAGCGCAGGTGAGTGACGCGCGCGCTCAGGTGTGAGTCGCGTGTCGGTGAAATAATCCCGCTGCTGTTTCACACTGAGGCGCGAGCGCGTGAGGTAGTTTATAAGAGACACGCCCACTCCGCGCGCGCCAGTATAAAGCCTGTCGAGTTCAAGCGCGCTCATAAGTCTCAGTGCCGGACACACGCGCAGCGGAACTTTAACGATGCTGGTCGAGATCCGGCTGATCTTCATCCTCCAGACCTTCATCTTCATCAGTGCAGAGAAAATCTTCCACAGCAGAGATCATTCAGATGTCATGAACGACATCCATCAGGCTGAACTCATCACTGACACTGACACTGCAGAGGTTCATCTATCTATCTATCTATCTATCTATCTATCTATCTATCTATCTATCTATCTATCTATCTATCTATCTATCTGTAGTTGATTAAGTAATGATTTTATTGACAAACATATTGATCTCTTTCTGTATTATTTCAGCGGTTTCTGTCGAAGTACGGGTTCATTAAAGCAGGAGACGGCGATGAGCCTCAGATCTCAGCAGAAGCTTCGGGTGAGACGGACGTTCTGGACCTCGCTCTGGACCTGCAGGAGGGCGGATCCACATCCAGGTCCAGCAGCGCTGATCTCCAGTTCATCACGGCGCTGAAGGACTTCCAGCGGGTGTCTGGTCTTCCCGTCACAGGTGTGTTTGATGACGCCACCAAAGCAGCCATGAATAAACCCAGATGTGGCGTCCCGGACCAGGATGAGGAACTGGATTCTACCAAACAATCCAACAGCACCTCGACACACAATCACAGTGATGCTGTGAATGCCACTGAAACTCAGATATCCGATAATACTCAACCTCACGAGCGGAAGAAGCGCCACCTGGCAGTGCTTCTGAAGAGCAGAAGGAAAAGAGACGCCAGCGAGTGGACGGGACACATGGCCTTCTCGAAGAGCCTTCTGAAGTGGCGTCTGATGGGGGAAGGTTACAGCAGTCAGCTGTCCATCGATGAGCAGAAGTATATCTTCAGACTGGCCTTCCGCATGTGGAGTGAAGTGTCTCCGCTGCAGTTTGTGGAGGACGTTCACTCTCCTCTGGAAGACATTGACATCAGACTGGGCTTTGGGACAGGTCGGTTCTGAAGACTGTTAAGAACTTATGCAGGTTCATTTATAGGTAACAAAAAAATGTGTTGATTCTCATTTGGTAACGGAAGCCTCTCCTGCCCCCTACAGGCCGACATCTGGGCTGCTCTCAGCGGTTTGACGGCGCGGGCCGAGAGTTTGCTCACGCGTGGTTCCTCGGAGACATTCATTTCGATGACGATGAACATTTCACTGTCCCAAACATGGGCAACGGGATCAGTCTTCTGAAGGTAATGCGAGACCGTGCACTAAACTACAAAAGCAGGGCCTAAAATGCAAACGGACACTGACTTAAGAAAATTTTTACCATGGATTTATCCTTATTAAAGTTACAAAAGTCTAGAGCAGTGAGTGTTTTTTTTCTTTTTCTTTTGTAGTTTGATTAACATTTAAAACAAAAAAAGATCAGCAGGTTTATTAGGCTGCTGTCACTTTAAGAGTTAATGCACTGATCCAATATACTGATACACATGCGTTTTCTTTCTCAACTGGACATAACTGACTATGTATACGAGTAAGTAAACTTGCAAGACAGGCATTTTGACATCATTTTGTTTAAATATATGTCTGTTCAAGCGTAAGAAGACATGAAAGAGCTCAATTCAGCATCACGCGCTCTGTGAAATGTGGATTTCTGGGAACCGAATGGACTATATGCACGGTTACTTCCTGGTTGTGGTTAAGCCAGCTCGGGCGTTTTTAATGTTGTATTCATATTTTAATGCAGTTATCACATTTACCTAATTTGCCAATAAACCAGTTTTATTGATTGCAATAAAGATGAAGTTATTGGGACCGTTTAAAAACGCTGTTATCTGTAATTAGACACAAACACGCATTATTTTCCAGTACTTAAAATGTTATTTCTAATGTGATGATCACAAACATTACTTGTTCATCCTTCTGAGATTGTCCCCATTGTAAAACCAAACGTTTCAAAATGTAGAAAATTCAACATTTGATAGAAAACACTTATTTAAAAATAAAAAGGCAATAATTACCACTTTAACCAGCAGGTGGCGGCAAAGTAGCATTTATTTGCGCATGTATCAGCCATTTCCTCTAATCGTTTTTAACTAAATATTAAACATTATAAAATAACTAGGTTCAAAAATACATTTAGTCAATGTGAAGTATGAAATACTCACAGAATCTCCTGAAAAACAATAACTTTTCTTGTGAATGAATGACACAGAAAGCGAGCGCCGCTCTCTCTTTATAATCACAGCAGCTGTCAGTCAGAGCAGCGCAAGATCAATGATTTCAGCACACTTGAGAAAACACATTTATTCAATTAATCTAAAGTGCACAATAAATATTTAATCTTTGAAGCTTTTGTGTCTCGTTCAGGTTGCGGTTCATGAGATCGGTCATGTTTTAGGGCTTCCTCACATCTACCGGCCCGGCTCCATCATGCAGCCCAGTTACCTTCCTCAGGACGGAGGTTTCGAGATCGACTGGATGGACAGAAAGTCCATTCAGAGCCTGTACGGTGAGAGCTGCGTCTGCTGCGGTCATACTTGACCTGAGATCACTGGGATGAATTTGTCAAGTCAGCTTTATTTCTGTAGCGCTTTTTACAATACAGAAAACTTTAATGTCATTATTCAGCTGATGTCACTTCAGTTTGGTTCAATAACTGTAAATTTCATCGGGAGGTGGATGTCATGAGAAATCGAGTTTTCTTCCAGCATAAATGGAAATATCACTTTAAAACATTCTCTCTCAGGTGTGTGCAAAGGTCGCTTCAGTACCGTGTTTGATTGGATCAGGAAGGAGCAGACGCCGTACGGTGAGGTCGTGGTGCGTTTCAACACCTACTTCATGCGGGACGGCTGGTACTGGCTGTACGAGAACCGCAACAACAGAACACGTTACGGGGATCCGGTGGCGGTGCAGGTGGGGTGGCACGGGCTGCCCTCCAGCGGGGTGGACGCTTACGTTCACGTGTGGAACCGCAAAACAGACGCTGTGTACTTCTTTAAAGGTATGTATTTACTTCTTAGTTAACCCTTATAAGGTCTTTGGGGTCTTTTTAGACCTCAAACGACATTTTCTAAAATAAAAAAAAAATTCTCCTTGTCCAAATGACATGAAACTTTGAAACATGAAAACTGGAGTGATATTTTGTTTTTATGTTGGTGTAGAAAAAAAGTCACACTCAGGGTCTTTGGGGTCTCCACAGACCCCAGGCAACAAAATGTACTTTTGTAACAAAATAATTGTTTTTTAAAAAACAAATGTAATTTTACTCTCTTTATTAATGTTTTTACTTCATATTTGTACAGTTTTTGGAGGATTTATCATATATTTAAAATGTATATAAATAAATATTTTGTTGAGTAGGTTTTTATACAAAAACAGCTTTTTATGTAAAATTCACTTTATAAAAGACCCACATTTCTAACTTTCATTCATGGGGATAACATGGATAATTTGACATGGTTTAGTGTGAGATTTTTGCCCATCTTTTGGAAAATGCAGTTTTAAAAGTAAAAAATGATCACTTTATCCAGCAGATGCTGCAGAGCTCCACTATTTGCTGTTTGACTGACTGAAAGACATCTTTACACAAGTGTTTTCAGCTGGATTCATGTCTAAATATTATCAAATCACAATTATGACAATAAAAATTACTTTTTGTCAAAGTTTAGCACTTTTTTGTACTAAAAAAATAAGTTTTTTAAAAATGTTGATTTTGAGGATGAATTTTGTCCATTTTCTAAGCGGGGTCTCATCATAATGTAACAATATTGAAAAACGTTTTTTTTTTTTTTTTTTTTTTTTTAAATGCTAAACTTTGACAAAAAGTAGCTTTTATTGTCATAATTGTGATTTGATAATATTTAGATCTGAATCCAGCTGAAAACACTTGTGTAAAGATGTCTTTCAGTCAGTCAAACAGCAAATAGTGGAGCTCTGCAGCATCTGCTGGATAAAGTGATCATTTTTTACTTTTAAAACTGCATTTTCCAAAAGATGGGCAAAAATCTCACACTAAACCATGTCAAATTATCCATGTTATCCCCATGAATGAAAGTTAGAAATGTGAGTGAATTTTACATAAAAAGCTGTTTTTGTATAAAAACCTACTCAACAAAATATTTATTTATATACATTTTAAAAATATGATAAATCCTCAAAAAACTGCATAAATGTGGAGTAAAAACATTAATATACAGACAAAAATTGCACTTGTTTAAAAAATAATAATAATAATATTTTGTTACAAAATTACATTTTGTTGCATGAGGTCTGTGGAGACTGTGGTCTGTGGTCCCAAACGAAGACCACACAAGGGTTAAAAACAATCTTAGCTGAAAGACTAAAAAAAGATGCATTGTATATAGAAATTATAGCACAAGCTCATTTGCATCTCATGTTTCTAAAATCCAACTCTCATGTGTGAGCAGTAAGCGGTGTACTTTTGTAATATTTGTATTTTGCAGTTTGCATATGTAGGGGACCCGGGTTCGAGTCCCGCTTAGAGCAGGCAGGAGGGGTTGCACACAGATATCTGCACGGATCTCTTGTTGTTGCAGGTGTGCAGTACTGGCGTTATGACAGTGAGAATGATCAGGTGTTCTCTGAGGACGCAGACGGCCGCTCGTATCCTCGTCTGATCTCTGAAGGCTTTCCCGGAGTGTCTGGACCAGTGGACACTGCATACTACGACAGGAGAGACGCCCATATCTACTTTTTTAAAGGCTCACAGGTAACAGCCACTAATGTTTTGACAACGCAAGATGATTGGTCAGTCCAGTACAGCACCGTTATTACTATATTAGCAATAGTAATTGCGCAATATTGACTTCCAGGTGTTCAGGTTTGATGTACGCGTGAACCGCTTGGCTTCCTCTTCCCCACAAAACCTCTCTGAGGTGTTTCCCGCCGTTGTCCCCGGAAATCACCCCGTCGGTAACCTGGACGCGGCGTACTTCTCGTACACGCACAACACGGTGTTCCTGCTGAAGGGCGCGTGGTACTGGCGCGTGGTGAGCGGCAGAGATCGCAGACGGAGCACGTCGCTGCCGCTGAACGGCCTGCTGCCCCGCAGGAACGTGGACGAGCAGTGGTTCGACATCTGTGACGTGCACGGCAGCTCTCTGAGAACCGCTCGCAGGTGACGCACGCAAACCTTCAGATCACACGCTCGAGCTGATCTCTGTGGAAGAACATTCTCAACGCATATGATGCTGAAATTATGACATACTAAGTCATAATTATGAGAAAAAAAAGTCATAATTAAGACATACCAAGTTGAAATTGAGATAAACTTGAAATTATGACATAATTAAGACACACTGTCAATTATGAGATAAAAAGTCATACTTATGACATACAAGTCGATATTATGAGATAGTCAAGATTATAAAAAGTTGAAATTATGAGGAAAAAAGTCATAATTAAGACATTCCAAGTTGAAATTGAGATCATGTCAAAATTATGACATAAGACATACTTATTCATAATTATGAGATAAAGTCAAAATTATGACACTAAGCCATAATTATGACATAAAAAGTTAAAATTATGAGGAAAAGTCATAATTAAGACATACCAAGTTGAAATTGAGATAAACGTGAAATGATGACATAATTAAGACACACTGTCAATTATGAGATAAAAAGTCATACTTATGACATACAAGTCGATATTATGAGATAGTCAAGATTATGACATACTAAGTCATAATTATGACATAAAAAGTTGAAATTATGAGGAAAAAAGTCATAATTAAGACATTCCAAGTTGAAATTGAGATCATGTCAAAATTATGACATAAGACATACTTATTCATAATTATGAGATAAAGTCAAAATTATGACACTAAGCCATAATTATGACATAAAAAGTTAAAATTATGAGGAAAAGTCATAATTAAGACATACCAAGTTGAAATTGAGATAAACGTGAAATGATGACATAATTAAGACACACTGTCAATTATGAGATAAAAAGTCATACTTATGACATACAAGTCGATATTATGAGATAGTCAAGATTATAAAAAGTTGAAATTATGAGGAAAAAAGTCATAATTAAGACATTCCAAGTTGAAATTGAGATCATGTCAAAATTATGACATAAGACATACTTATTCATAATTATGAGATAAAGTCAAAATTATGACACTAAGCCATAATTATGACATAAAAAGTTAAAATTATGAGGAAAAGTCATAATTAAGACATACCAAGTTGAAATTGAGATAAACGTGAAATGATGACATAATTAAGACACACTGTCAATTATGAGATAAAAAGTCATACTTATGACATACAAGTCGATATTATGAGATAGTCAAGATTATAAAAAGTTGAAATTATGAGGAAAAAAGTCATAATTAAGACATTCCAAGTTGAAATTGAGATCATGTCAAAATTATGACATAAGACATACTTATTCATAATTATGAGATAAAGTCAAAATTATGACACTAAGCCATAATTATGACATAAAAAGTTAAAATTATGAGGAAAAGTCATAATTAAGACATACCAAGTTGAAATTGAGATAAACGTGAAATGATGACATAATTAAGACACACTGTCAATTATGAGATAAAAAGTCATACTTATGACATACAAGTCGATATTATGAGATAGTCAAGATTATGACATACTAAGTCATAATTATGACATAAAAAGTTGAAATTATGAGGAAAAAAGTCATAATTAAGACATTCCAAGTTGAAATTGAGATCATGTCAAAATTATGACATAAGACATACTTATTCATAATTATGAGATAAAGTCAAAATTATGACACTAAGCCATAATTATGACATAAAAAGTTAAAATTATGAGGAAAAGTCATAATTAAGACATACCAAGTTGAAATTGAGATAAAACGTGAAATGATGACATAATTAAGACACACTGTCAATTATGAGATAAAAAGTCATACTTATGACATACAAGTCGATATTATGAGATAGTCAAGATTATGACATACTAAGTCATAATTATGACATAAAAGTTGAAATTATGAGGAAAAAAGTCATAATTAAGACATTCCAAGTTGAAATTGAGATCATGTCAAAATTATGACATAAGACATACTTATTCATAATTATGAGATAAAGTCAAAATTATGACACTAAGCCATAATTATGACATAAAAAGTTAAAATTATGAGGAAAAGTCATAATTAAGACATACCAAGTTGAAATTGAGATAAACGTGAAATGATGACATAATTAAGACACACTGTCAATTATGAGATAAAAAGTCATACTTATGACATACAAGTCGATATTATGAGATAGTCATAATTATGACATAAAAAGTTGAAATTATGAGGAAAAAATTAATATTATAATTAAGATGTTGAAATTGAGATAAAGTGACATATGAGATAAAGTGAAATTATGACACTAAGCCATAAATATGACATACTAAGTTATAATTATGAGGGATACTTATGACATAAAAAGTCATAATTAAGATATACTAAGTCAGAATTGAGAAAGTCGAAATTATGACATAAGTCATAATAATTCATAATTATGACATTAAAAAGTCAAATTTTGGCATAAAAAATTGAGCCAAAATGATGCAGTTAGGTCATAATTATGGACATACCAAGTCATAAAATTCATAATTAAGATAAGTTGAAATTGAGAAAAAGTTGAGATTATGACATAAGACATACTTATTCATAATTTTGAGATAAAAAGATATAAATAAAACATAAAAAGTCCAAATTATGAGATAAAGCCAAAATTCTGAAAATTATAAAAAATAAAAAAATCATGATATACTAAATGAATATGAGAATAAAAAGTCGAAATTGAGATAAAGTCATTTTTAAATCAGTTTCGACTGTCATAGTTACAGTCTTTTTAAGTCATAACTCTGACTTTTTCTCTCATAATGATGCCCTTTAATATCATAAATTTGGATTTCATGTCATCATTTTGAATTTTTTGTATTCCAATAATTTCACAACACATTCACATGTTCACAGTTAATGACATGCAGATTAACAAGTGCTTTATTTGTATTATTTTCATTTTAGAAATGTATTTATTTATTTATGACTTTTTGCATTATTAATGATAGAACGGCATGTTTCCTGCACAGCGCATTTGAATATGAACCGATGCAGATTTGAGAGCGTCGTGTAGAAGAACATTTTCACTGTCTGTGTGTTATGATACAGTTGAGCACAAAATACTGAAATTATTTAAATAATTCTTTGTGTTCCTCTATAATCAGATGCTTATTAATGTCAATCAACCCTTATGTCATGCAATGACAAAAACATGTATTTATTTACACTGTTTGCTGCAATATGACTCTCTATTTAATTTATTTATTATGAACATGTTCTTTCAGAATAAATGTGTGGCTGTTTTATGTTGTGTGTCATTTCAGACTGTATCTTTGACATTTAGAGTTCAGAAATATGAAATATAGTGTGTGTTGAGAGGAATAAACATGAGTCTTCATATTAATATCTAATGTCTGCAGGCTTTCAGTTTAATTTCTTCACTAATAATGAAACTTTCAAACTCTGTTTGAGCTGATGTTCACACACACATTATCACACATGACACTTTATACACACACATGACAATCGGTCGTTCTCTGCAGATGTTCTGTGTCAAGAAATTGAATAATACTTGATTTGATTTAATTGATTTCCAGAAATTAGTTCACTGATGATTTATATCTGCAGCTGATTCTCTGTTTATCAGAACAAATAAAACCCTTGAGAGAAAATACAGATATGAAACTAATTAGGAAATAATTGCATATTCCAGCAGTGATCTGTAACCATGGAGACCGGGGATTTTCATTATTTACGAGGACACAAATGTGTATAATGACATGGGTATGGGCTATATGAACGGAGCGTTCTTTACTTTACTTTACTTCACAAGAAAAGTTATTGTTTTTCATCAGATTTTGTGAGTATTTCATGCTTCACATTGACAAAATGTATTTTTAAACCTGTTATTTTATAATGTTTAATATTTAGTCAAAAACGAAGTGAAAAATGATTAGAGGAAATGGCTGATATACGCGCAAATAAATGCTACTTTGCCGCCACCTGCTGGTTAAAGTGGTAATTATTGTCTTTTTTATTTTTAAATAAGTGTTTTCTATCAAATGTTGAATTTCCTACATTTTTAAACATTCGGTTTTACAATGGGGACAATCTCAGAAGAATGAACAAATAATGATTGACTCATTTCATGAGTGCTCATATTTAAAATAGCTTTAAAACATACTAAACAATGTTTTATTAAAAATGTAAAAATGCAGAATGTTTTCTGTGATGGGTAGGTTTGGGGGTAGAGATAGTGTACAGTTTGTACGGTATAAAAATCATTGTGTGTGTGTGTGTGAGTTAAAGTATGTTTGAGTAAAAACAGCATTATGCAGAATTACATTGTTTACAGTGTTTGCAATCTTCCCTTTTTGTGTAAATACATTTCTGGGGAGATGAGAAATAAACAATACTTTCTAAAAATATATATACAGTACAGTCCAAAAGTTCGGAACCACTAAGATTTTTAATGTTTTTAAAAGAAGTTTCGTCTGCTCACCAAGGCTGCATTTATTTAATTAAAAATACAGTAAAAAACAGTAATATTGTGAAATATTATTACAATTTAAAATAACTGTTTTCTATTTGAATATATTTGACAAAGTAATTTATTCCTGTGATGGCAAAGCTGAATTTTCAGCATCATTACTCCAGTCTTCAGTGTCACATGATCCTTCAGAAATCATTCTAATATGCTGATTTGCTGCTCAATAAACATTTATGATTATTTTCAATGTTGAAAACAGTTGTGTACTTTTTTTTTCAGGATTCCTTGATGAATAGAAAGTTCAAAAGAACAGCATTTATCTGAAATACAAAGCTTCTGTAGCATTATACACTACCGTTCAAAAGTTTGGGGTCAGTAAGAATTTTTATTTTTATTTTTTTTGAAAAGAAATTAAAGAAATGAATACTTTTATTCAGCAAGGATGCATTAAATCAATCAAAAGTGGCAGTAAAGACATTTATAATGTTACAAAAGATTAGATTTCAGATAAACACTGTTCTTTTGAACTTTCTATTCATCAAATAATCCTGAAAAAAAATATTGTACACAAATATTTTGTACAATTGTACACATTAAATGTTTCTTGAGCAGCAGATCAGCATATTAGAATGATTTCTGAAGGATCATGTGACACTGAAGACTGGAGTAATGATGCTGAAAATTCAGCTTTGATCACAGGAATAAATTACACTTTACTATATATTCAAATAGAAAACAGCTGTTTTAAATTGTAATAATATTTCACAATATTACTGTTTTTTACTGTATTTTTAATTAAATAAATGTAGCCTTGGTGAGCAGATGAAACTTCTTTTAAAAACATTAAAAATCTTAGTGGTTCCAAACTTTTGGACTGTACTGTATATCACAAAGAAAATTTTAAACTGAATTACAATAACACTTCTTTAGAGAAGGTAATTTTTTGTACTCCCATACTCTTAATAAAGTGGGTGTGCAGAAACACTAAAGTGGATGTCCTTCCCTTTCAGACAGTCATCAAGTGTTGATCTAAAGATGTGCCGGATGGACGTGATGCACTTCACAGCATCTAGAAGAGAATGATTATCAGTTACACAAATAATTAGCAAGTTGTTCAATATTCTGTCACCTTCTGAATAAAGTGCAGATAAACACCCCATTATCTCAAGTGCCAGAGTTTCTCTTGCCAAAGTGCAAAAGTTTTCTGAAAAGCTTGTTTACATCATGCAAAATCTGGACAGCAGCATGTTTTGTAGTTGAAGCGTGTGACATTTAGTCTGTCCAACTTTGTAGAGTACACAACTATGCCTTTAAATCATCTGCGGATATTTTCACAGCGGCATCCCTCTCTGTTTACGTTCACTTAAAAATCACAAATATCTATTTGCTAAGCCAACTAATTTGATTCACATTCTTTTGGTTTCTCTGCCCAATATTTTTAAAAATTAAAAATTCAATGAAAATACAGGTATCGGTTCTCAGTAGTACTAAAAGTAAAAGTATCAGACTGGAAAAAGTGGTATCGGTGCATCCCTACTAAAAATATGTTGTAAACGGCATTATAGAAATATATTTTTCAACTTTAAAATATTTTGTTTAAACCTACAAAAGCATTTACAATCTTAAATACATTTATGGGTAAATGCATGCACTTTAAATTTTTATAGAAATATTTAAAAATGTAAAACGTATCAAAAATATATATATATATATATATATATATATATATATATATATATATATATATATATATATATATATATATTAGCAATATAGTGGTTGGCCATTTTATGTATATTTTTGTTGCATGGAACTACAAACTGCAGTTAAAATATTTATAAATTACTGTTTATGTGTACATAAAACACATAATATTAGTGTACATGATTGTGTTTACCTTTACTAGTGTCTGTGGCTTCTTTCTTTATCTCACACTCTTTATTCCAGTCTTGTGGTATGACGTCACGTGTGCGTTTCACAAAGTCCTGTAGGGGGCAGCGCTGGGAACAGCCAGGTAAAGACACAGCGTACGGCTCAACGGCGCTGTCATTGCGATAAAACATCTCCACTGAAAACATCCTGAAAGAGACGAGAAAAGGAATATTTTGGTTGACCAAAGAAACGTAAGTTTAGAAAAATGCGGACGTTATGTTACCCGTTCTCTTCCTGGTGAAGCTCAATCAGATGACACGAGGCATACGGTGGCTGCAGGCCACTAAAGACATCCAGGGCTTCCTGCAGAGCTACAATTGTTGTGTCATGCTAGTAAGGAAACATGAGAAAACATTACATGAACTTCTTTCTCTCAACAGAGCACATTTCTGTTTTAGCACGACACGTGACTTACAGCTGAGTATACTATCATCTTCGTTTTTTGTTCATTATCTGAAGCTGCTGCAGATGAGATATTCTTAATGATCTGATCTAACAGCAGGCCTGCGAATGAGAGCGTAAGAAAGGTATTGCACATTTCTTTACATTGATGTGTCCCTTCAATTATAATTACACACCGCTTCTCCCTCTGTTCAACATTGATTGATTAAAAATATGAAGCTCTGGCCAGGCATGAGCTCTCACCTCCCTGAAGTCTGCTCTTCTCCTTTCTCTCATAGACTCCAAACATAATCTGGTAAGAAAAGTCATTCAGCACCTTCAGCGTTTCCATCACATCTGGAGTCACCCAGTCTGGTAGCACCTTCCCATGCTTTGACTGTGGAAGGAGAATAACAGAACTGATCTGACACAATTCATGGTGTTTGTCTGAGCATCTATAGATCAGTCTGCCATAAAATTATGTAAAGTGTAAAGAGAACTCAACATCACGAAACTTGAGTCAAGAAATGCATACTATCCATCCTACATAGTATGTGACATTAATAATATTCAGTACTATTTAGGGCGGAGAGGGTGGATAGTATGCACACTGGGATCCAGGGAAGGTGTTTCATGGGGATGGGTGGGCACTAAAGAGTTCTTTTGGTGTGATTTTGTTGTCACGATTCTCTGGTTGGTAGAGATTTCTTTGAAGAATCATGGTTAATGTAGATTTTCACCAGGAATTCCATTGTTAAACGTGATTATTTAGAGAAAAAATTAAATAATGTGGATGTTTCTGCCACTAAATTAAAAAAAAGAGAGGCAAATGCGACTTTTTATCTTACAATTCTGACTTTTTTATACAACCTTACAATTGCATGTTATAAAGTCAGAAAACTCACAATTCCAACTTTATATCTCGCAATTCTGACTTTGTATCTCGCAATTCCGACTTTGTATTTCGCAATTTCCGACTTTGTATCTCGCAATTCCGACTTTGTATCTCGCAATTCCGACTTTGTATCTCGCAATTCCGACTTTGTATCTCGCAATTCCGACTTTGTATCTCGCAATTACGACTTTGTATCTCGCAATTCCGACTTTGTATCTCGCAATTCCAACCTTGTATCTCGCAATTCTGACTTTGTATCTCGCAATTCTGACTTTGTATCTCACAATTCTGACTTTGTATCTCGCAATTCCAACTTTGTATCTCGCAATTTCAACCTTGTATCTCGCAATTCCGACTTTATATCTCGCAATTCTGACTTTGTATCTCACAATTCTGACTTTGTATCTCGCAATTCCAACCTTGTATCTCGCAATTCTGACTTTGTATCTCACAATTCTGACTTTGTATCTCGCAATTCCAACTTTGTATCTCGCAATTTCAACCTTGTAACTCACAATTCCGACTTTATATCTCGCAATTCTGACTTTGTATCTCGCAATTCCGACTTTGTATCTCGCAAATCCTACTTTATATCTCGCAATTCCGACTTTGTATCTCGCAATTCTGACTGTCTTTAATATATCATTCAAATACTTAGCAGGCAAGATTGACTGGCAGAGTCTCTTAATGCTAGATGAAGTTATGAATAATGTGCACATGAACGCCAGGTGAAACTCACCTCACAGAACAACGTGTCATAGACAGTCCAAACAGAATCAACAGAGACTGTCTTCTTTCCTGTTTTTATTCTCACCATTTCTATAAATGCCTGCACAAAAACACAATGACATAACCATGATTGTAGTAACTTGTTTTTCATTGCACATTTACATTACAAGACAGGGAACATACAAGCAAGTTGGACTCACCTTGTAAGTGACAGTCATTTTATGAAAAATGTCTGAATTTTTAGTCTCATTCATGAGCTGTATGTAACGTGGACAGTTTCTTAGCGGGAAATGGAGCAGCTGGAAAGAAAATGGTCGTGGAAACAGATTTCATATATCTAGAGATATTTACTGATGCTGCTGTGCAAATATGAACTCGACACTAAAGAGAGGCCAGGGCCAAGTTTCAGTGTGCTGCAATATTGCGGAGAGAAAAAGTGGGAACAGAGCTTCAGTGTGATGTCTTACCAAATCTTTATCCTCTGGGACAGTGTGAACAGGTATCGGCTGCCATTTCAAACCAGGAATAAACTCCTCAGAACTGCTAGGTGGGAACATGGCAGCCAGGTTAGCTTCTGCACTCATCAATGTCCGGTCAAGATCTACGCTTCTGATGTATATCTGCAACACAAAGATGGAATATGCCATTTAAAAATGCAGGTCTGACAACTTTATGTATCCATTTATTGAATATGTTTAAACAAATTTAAAGAGAGAGTGACCTCTTTCCGGTTATAGTTCTCACTCAGGAATCCTCTGTAGCGTTTCTTTAAAAACTGACCTAGTTCATATTGCTGCTTCTTTCCCTCCTGGAAAATTGAGAAGATTGAGTTACAGTAATATAAACACCCTCTTATGAAATCTTATAGTGAAAGGCTGAAATAACATCCTTAAAGTACATTCAGTAGTTTGGTGCCTATTAAAAATGTACACAGACTGTGCTCATAACAGTTTTCTATAAAAACAGTCTAAAGTCAATGCTGCAATATTATTTAAAGAGCGCGTTAGTGATATGTGCCAATAGGCGGGTGCACAACGGGTGTACACTCTGCTTGTTACACACAAACATGCCAAATATTAAAAATAAAAGGATTACAATGTAAAAGATTATTATTGTGTGCATAAAGATAAAAATGCTTTGGTGGAATCTGGATTGTCTAGGGGTGTAGCGATACGCTCAGGTCACGATACGGTACGTATCACGATATTTTGAACAAAATGAAACTGAAATTCAAATAAGACTTATTTAAAAAAACATTAACAAATGACAATAATTTTCCTTGTTGTACATACAAGATCATATTTCAAGGTTTAATAAAAACCTTCTGTATTCAAATTAATAGCTGAATAGGTCTGTCTGTTACTGAAAAAATATGTTAAATTTAACATGAACTTAGAATTAAGAATCATAAGGGACCGTTCACATGGAAGGCGCGGCCACACCGCTTCTCCTTCTTTCCAAAGCGCTTGCGCTCCCATGGCGTCGGTCTTTGCTATGCAACCATGAACTGCGCTCTCCAAGAGGAATAGGAAGTTTCAGCAAAGGATAAATTGATTTCTAGCCCTTGCATTATCTTTACTACTAAATATATTTATGGAGATAAGATATAAAAACCACCCTGTACAGCTATGATCAGCTGTTCGGCTGAGATTTTGATGTTACGGAAAGGCCGAAGCTGATTGGTTGGTTCTTGTCACAAGGCTTGCGGCATTCTGAAAAGTTGAGAATTTTTCATCTCGATGCGCCTGGAAAACACACCGCATGTGCGTCGCGACCGCGTTGCTTCCATTATGAGCGCGCCTGCCGCGTGGCTACATTTGAAATAACTGACTTGCACGCGGAAAAGACACAAAATGTGAATGGCCCCAGAACTTCTTAAACCTGCTTGCAAGATTCGATGTGTGCGCGAAACACTTACTGAACTAGAGAGCTGATTGAGACACACCCTTAATATGTGGTGACAACCCGTCTTCTCTCACTGCCACCTCCATGTTGCAGAGTAGGTCACGTCGGCAGCTCAACCAATGAGATTAGACTGCCGTCATATCGTAGAAGTATCGCCATCGCTCTACGATACATATTGTAACATTTTTGCATCACAAAATATCATACTTTGATATATCGTTACACCCCTAGGATTGTCTCATAGATGGTCTTTAACCTTGTGCATGAGCAGATCCGTTTCCTCACTAGAGAACCATTCCGTTTTTCTGCTTGCAAATTCTGCCATGTAAACAGTAAATCCGATGTAACTGATTAAAACAAAGAGAATAATGTATGTGTGTGCATGTCTGCATACCTGGGAGAGCTGTCCAAAACCCTGGGGCCAGTCATTCTCCTTGTAGGGATCGGTTGGATAGGTATCGAGTGGAGATCTGTCGCCATGACGATAGAGCTGACAGAGAGGAAGTCAAATACTTTACTGAGTAATGGGGATTTATGTATGTGTATGTTCAGGAGGATTAAACTACACAGTGCAACTGCGGTTAGATCAGAAAATCCAGCTTGTCACGTGCTCATTGAAGTGCTGTTGAAGTGAAGGCTCAGCGAGATATCAAACTGCGAAGCTTACAACTAGAAGCAGAGTCTGCACGCCATACGCATCTGCCAAATCCACGTTCCAGACCTTCCTTACCTGTTTTCACTAGTGTTCCGGTGCAGAATAGCACAGTTAATTTCAACATTGATGTAGCGAAGATTGTCAAACTGTTACCTCCATTTCGAGAAGCTGAGGTAGATGCTTACTTCCTAGCATTTGAGTGCATTGCTGCAAAACTAGGATGGCCAAAAGGATATGTGGTGTGGATGTATTAGATTGTGGGATTGAACTAGGCTGTGTTAAAGTATTGTTGCATAAAGCCCCTGGTGTTCCAGTTACTTATTGGGGTGGCATACTCATGAGACGTTGGCAAGCGCAAGTGAATGGGAATGTGTTAGTGGTACATCAACTTGTTCTGCCTTTTGCTTACCGCACTCAGGTCCTGAAGTTGGCACATGAGCACCCCCTGTCTGGTCACCTTAGCATCACTAAAATGTATAAACACATCTTAAAGTATTTATTCTGGCCTGGACTGAGGAACAGTGTACTGTCGAGCTTGCAGTGAATGTCAAATTTAAGATAAGCCTAACCAGCTTCCCTTCTGCTCCTCTTCATCCCATACCAGTGATAAGTGAGCCGTTTGAATGCTTGATTTTGGATTGTGTTGGACCCTTGCCCAAGTCAAAATCAGGGCATCAGTATATTTTAACTCTGATGTGGGCTGCCAGACGATTCTCTTGAAAGCTGTTTCCTTGCATTCTCTGAAAGCTAATGTCATAGTCAAAGAGATCATCAAGTTCTGTTCTGTTCGATGTTTGGACTATGGACTGACCAGGGCTCCAACTTCAGCTCAAAGCTGTTTGCTCAGGTTTTGAAAGAGTTAAAGAGTTTCTCACCAAATGTCTAGCTGATGTTCCCGGCAGAACCTCTATGATCAAACATGACGTCATGTGAGCCTGATCAAACAGCCTAAAAAATCATGATCTTTCTACACCTAGCCATAGGAGCTCCTTGGAGTTCTTCCTTGTTTATTAGTGCCTAAACAAGACTTGACAGACTTTCGTTTCTGCACAGACTATCGGTAAATAGCGTGACAAAGCCAGATTCCTTTCCTCTGCCCAGAATAGAGGATTGAGTAGACCGAATCTGTAGTACACAGTTTGTTACGAAGCTTGACCTACTGAAAGGTTATTGGCAAGTACCATTACCCGTGCTTGTCTTTGTGACACCTGATAACCTGTTGCAGTACTCGGTTATGGCCCTCGGGAAGTGCAATGCTCCGGCAACATTCCAAAGGCTGATGCAACAAGTGTTGTCAGGAATCCCCAACTTTGAAGCCTACTTAGATGATGTAGTAGTTTACTCTCACACATTTAGGAAGAGCATCTAAGTGGCCTTGATAAAGCTTTCAATGCATTAGCCAAAGCTTCACTAACCCTCAACCTGCTTAAATGTGAGTTTGCCGAACCAGTTGTTACCTATTTAGGTAAAAAGGTAGGTCAGGGTCAAGTAAAACCGGTGGAAGCAAAGGTAGCAGCTATCTTGGACTTTCCTCCACCTCGTAATAAGAGAGAGTTGCAGCGTTTTCTTGGAATGCCAAGATAGTATCGGAGCTTCTGCAAGAATTTCGCTACAGTGGTCACTCCTTTGACTGACCAACTTTGTATTGCCAAGAATGTTTTTTGGTCCTCTCAATGCAAGTCTGCTTTTAACGCTGCCAAAGGTCTTTTAAATAGTGCTCCTGTACTTTCTGCTCCTTGTTTCACTCTCCCGTTCAAGCTGCAAGTACTGTAGATGTTATTTTGTAGTGTATATTCTGTTAGATGTGTGCTGGTGTTTTTCTTCTTCTCTCTGTCTCTCTGCATGTTCTCTGCTGCTCTAATAGGTGCGGAAGAGAGAGAGGTGATTGCTCACACCTGCTGCTCGTTACTGAGGAGAGGCTGCATGCTCAAAAGAAGCTTCGAGTGACATTCAAACTGTAGCTTGCCTTCCAGAGTGCCGTTTCCCTGTTGTATTGTGTAGAGTTGAGTTAAAACGAACAGTTTTGTCAAACCAGCTGTAGCCTACATTTACTTAGCACACACTAGTCTCTGGCAGTATAATACTCACCACAGTGACAAACTTGAGCGTCCTCTCTCCATTGGAAAGACTAAAAGCGAAGACAAACACGGTGATCAGAAAACAGGAATCCATACTTGCGGAGATAGAGTACAGTAACCTCATTGAATGATTGTTGTCTGATCTCGCAAACACAACAAGAAGAGCTGCAAGGTTTTCCAAGTAAAAGAGTGCTCCCATTGGTCAATGCACTCTGCAGCTTTAAAAACTTGTAATGTGATTGGCCTTCTTGGAACAGAGAAGGACTTCAGACCAAATTGCAAACAAAAATTGTGGGCTGTAAACTGCAAATGTGGGTCATGTTTAATCTGGCATCCAAGACCAGTCTTAATTAAGGTGTATTTGAAGGTGTATTGTCTTTCTTTCTTTCTTTCTTAACAGTCTCTGCAATTTTAAACCAGTCCTGCAACAGGAAAATGAGAGGAAACCAGTTTTGCAGCATACCTTACTGGATATTGTATTCAATGTTGGATTGTGAATGCATGAATAAACAAATGGCAAAAAAAGCAGTCAATAGAATGAGCAGTCTTATCTGTTGATGGTAGGATCGATGAAATGATGAAATCGAATAGATGTCCTTGTTGATGTAGGCCTGGAGTTCATTGAATAAAGTCCTTGGGCAGTTGCAATACTGCACCCAAACAAACTCCAAAGTTCGTTTTATTCCCAAACAATAAACTTCACAAAAGCATACACAAACTCAAACTCTTGCAGGCGAATGGACCAATGGATCAGACGTGAAGATGGTTTTGAATGGTTGAATATCCATGTTAGAGCACCCTGAAAGGTCTCGACTGGCTATATCACCACGCAGCACTCTTTCTCCGAAACTGAGAAAGACCATTTCTCATCTCCCTGTAATAGATGTGAGGAGTAGGCAATGACATGTTCCACACCGTCTATATTTTGGGTCAGGACTGCTCCCAAATCAATGTCACTAGCATCAGTCTGGACTCTAAAAGGCTTTAACAAATCCTGGGTGATTAAAACTGAGGCATTGGTTAATTCATGTTTGATCAACTCAAAAGAACTCTGATATTCCTCCGTACAAGTCCAGGTAGCTCCTTTCCATTTCAAGGCAGCTTTCTCTGAAAATTGAGGGATGAATCTGTGGTAGCATCCTACTAGACCTAAGAAACGTTGTACTTCTTTCAGAGACTTGGGGACAGGAAATGTGGCTACAGCTTCAACTTTAGCAGGGTCAGATTACATATCATAAAAGCTTCAAAGATTTCTGCATCAGGTTGCACTTTTGGTGTTTTAGGGTGAGACCTGCTCAATTCAGACACTGGAAGACTTCTCTTAGGTGGGCTAGATGTTCTTCCTCAGACTTGGAGTAAACTAAAACATCGCTGATGTATACAAAACAACTCGTACCCCTCATGTCAAGTTGCTGGAATGTGGTTGCGGCATTTTTGAGGCCGAAAGGTAAACAAAGTAATTCATATATCCTGATGATGTAGTGAAAGCAGTTTTGGGGGTAATCTCTGACTCCATCTCAACTTGCCAATACCCACTTTTGAGGTTGAGGGCACTGAAAATAGCAGCTCCGTGCAGAGACTCAAGGATTTCATGTATTTGTGGCATGAGGTAACAGTCCTAGTAAGTCTTTGAATTCAAAACCAACACAAAAAATGTTTCTTGATGAACTGTTGTTTCTCAGGTGATACTCTGTATGGTTTCTTATGAATGAATATTTCACTGCTTGTAAAAATGCAGTGTTTGACTACATCAGTGTGTCCCATTTCGTTGGTACAAACGGTGGACTATTTTCTCATCAGATGCTTGAGTTGTGACTGGTATTCTGGAGATGTGTCTGCATTGGTGACCAGTAGGGTTGGGAACCAAGAACCAGTTCTTATCCAGAACTGGCTGTGTTTTTTTGCACAGTTTTGGTTCCGAAAACAGTTCTTGGTGGGCGAAGTGCGGGGAACGTATCCTTTAATAGAGATGTCTCGCCTCATGAATATTATAGCAATGAATGCATTGAAAAGCCCTTGCAGAGTCACGGTACTTATATACCACGTCAGATATCAATCAAGAGAGAGAGATGCACAAAGTTGCATGATTAATCTTTAAAAGATCGCGTTCTCGATTTCATCACCCACATGATCTAATTCCTAAATGACAACGATTTGCCCATGTATATTAAACCTTTGACGAAAATAAAATCGCAACATTTAAATCTGTGTTCACGCTGCTCTTTAGAGAGAGCAGTTGTCATGTTTAGATATAAACAGCTTCACAAAAATCTTTTCAAACACACAGTATCATTATTTTTGTTACAAATATTCCAATTATCACAGAAGTATACAAAAGTTTATTATTTAGATATAAACGCTGATGTCTATGTTACCGACCAAAATAGAATAAATCACTGTCATGATCATGAGTTGGAGTGCCCTGTTTAGCCACCAGAGGGCACTCCAACATGGACTTTGTTCACCTTAGACTACATCACCCATAATTCACCTCCTGGACTCATTATCCTCGTTTCATTGCACTCAGCTGTTTTGTGTTTGTTCATTAATGTCTGTCTATTTATACTCCGTTGTTTCTGCCTTTGTTTGTGGTTCGTCGTATATTGTTACATGCACTTTTGTATTCCTGGCTTTTTGTTTTTGTGGACTGTTTACGTGGAGTTTGACCCTTGCCTGTTATTGGATTTACGACCTTGGATTTCCCTATAATAAAGCTGCGCTTGGATCCCTACATCTTGTCTGTGCATTCCGTGACAATCACCTTTTGAAAGTAACTGGGTGCTTCAAATAACGACTGTGTCGATTGCATTGTTACGCCACTAGGTGGCAACAAATTACTGTTAAAAATGTATCAATGACTGAAGAAACAAGTGAATTCTTTATGAATCCAACTTACAAAAATATTCTGTTTCACTTGGATCTGGATCTTACAAGTGTGTTCAAGCATCTTATTTGTGTTGAATTTGTGGTAACACTGTACAATACGGTTAATATGTTAACATTAGTTAATGTACTAACTAACATGAACTAATACATTTGTTACTGTATTTGTTAATCTTTGTTAATACTAGTTAATAAAAAATACAGCTGTTCATAGTTTGTTCATGTTACTTCACAGTGCATTAACTAATGTTAACAAACAACTCTTGATTTTAATAATGTATTAGTAAATGTTGAAATTAACATTAACAAAGGTTAATAAATGCTGTAGAAATGCAGTTCATTATTAGTTCATGTTATTGTAGTTAAATAATGAACCTTAATGTAAAGTGTTAGCAAATTTGTTGAGATTAGCAGTCTGTTAATCTCATTTCACAAGCATAATAAACACAAAAACGACTGTACAGTGAGATCCTCATCCTTCATAACATACAAAGTTAAATCATACCTCCTTCCTTGCCCTTCACATTCGCAGTTCCACACCCCCAAAGCTGATATCACGCTTGTTTGAATCATTGATAATTCAATTAAAGTATGAATAAGTTCTCTTGCACAGATTGTGGATCTCTTCTGGTAACAAAAGGACCGGAAGTGAAATCAGTATTTGGTTCGTACTCAGTTTAGTAGTCAGTTTAACAACATACCCGAGTTTCTGAGTGGGTCGCGGAGTGCCTGAGTAAAACCCGTGTTGTCCCGATTCAGTAACTGTGGTCAGATGAGATGTCATCAGGCTATATATAATATATCTGTCATTATTCTAACGTAATTTTTGTAGTTGTTACGAAATAAAAACTCTCCCGCCTCAGAAAATCGAACTTTCCTGTCCTGTCACGTGTGCTCGTTGCGCGCGCTTTTCAATTGCACGTGCAAACGCTTTATATCACTTCAAACATAAAGCGCAAGTGAAACTACAAGCATGCAACGTTATAGTTACGTTGTCAATTAGTAAGTCATGAAATAAAAGTAAAGTAGGCTACCAATAGCACGTGACTGGCACGTCGTGTGTTTCATTAACGATTCGCCTTGTGTATAAATCTGTTTTATGTAATTACATTACAATAAAACATAAAGTAAGCATCTTTTTCTTTAATTCTAAAAATGAAATTGTGTTTGTTGCAGTCTGTAGCCTAGTCATTATAATTAGATTCATATAAAAAACAATAGAAGTCTGTGATATGAGATATTTAATTACAAAAAACATGCTCAATATAAAAATGGCGACACATACAAATTAATGTTTAGATAGAATTATTGTTCGGCTAAATAAATGACACCTTTTGTCCAGTGAGTTTTGCTTTGGTTATTAATTATTGGATATTGATTTTAAAATAATTTTGTAAAATTGAGCAGATTTCCATTCTTGGAATGACAAATTACATTAGTGTGCAAATGTCTCCCATTAAATAACCAGTATATATATATATATATATATTATATATATATTAGTGTTTCATCTCTTTAGTGCTGCTGAAATAGAAATTGAAACTTCACAATGTTAGAAACAAATTTCTGAAGATGTCAAACACACCAGTAGAGGGCGACACACACACACACACACACACACACACACTAATATTAAGAGACACACTGTGCAGTGTGCATACTAGCATACTACTCACTCAAAGTTTGTATGTTTAGTATGGATATTTTATGAATGGAACACTGAATTTACCAGTTTGTGTGTGTGTGTGTGTGTGTGTGTGTGTGTGTGTGTGTGTGTGTGTGTGTGAGAGAGAGAGAGTGTGTTAGTGTGTGTGTGTTTGCAGCAGTAATGATGTGAGGAATACGTCTCACATTACCTTTTCATTAAAGAAATGACTGTGAAATAGCTGTTGCTATGGAAACGTTTGAGTAAAAACTGTCCGAGCATTATGTAGAATTACATTGTTTACAGCGTCGCTCGGGCTGATGGGACACACACACACACACACACGCACACACACACACACGTCAGCACTACAGCTACACACTGGAAATGATTCTGTGTTTTGTGAAAGCTTTCATTAGCTTGTTCTCCAGTGATAACTGATGAATATTTTCGTCAGAGAAGTAATTTCTTGTCAACATGTTGCTCACACACACACACACACACACACACACACACACACACACGTCAGCACTACAGCTACACACTGGAAATGATTCTGTGTTTTGTGAAAGCTTTCATTAGCTTGTTCTCCAGTCGGAGCACGAACCTCATGAACTGATGATGATGATGATGATGATGATATTCCAGAACATTTCACTCCGATGAGACACGTGACTGTACATCAAATCTGATTTGAGTCGAAATATGATCAGAAGAACATCATCACATGGACAGAAAATGAGATGTAAACAAGTGTTTTGATGTTTGACTGAATTAATCCATTATAGCTCTAATTGTTCCTATCACTTTTGACCCCAACAGCCCAGAAACAATGTGTTTTCCTCAGGTTCTTTGAGTTCAGTACACAATGATTTTTTCCTCTCATTTTTCCTGGACTTTTCCCAGAGCTGGTTTGATGCCCTGAACATAAATGTCAAAGCAAATGTTCACAGCAGCAGAGGTTTTGCAGTAACAGTGTGTTTGTCTGCTGCCGGACGGAGACTCAGAGATTCTGGGATGTAAAAGTAGGTTGAAGGACTCTGGGTGGCGAATGTATGGCGGCATTTTAATGCCATTAATGATCGAGCGCACAACTGATGCTTGCGCGCGCAGTAAATCACTTCCGCGAGAGGATAACAGATCTGCACGCGAGGAAACGGGAGCCCGCGAGCTCATTTTAAACCCGCGCGCGCGCATGACATCTCTTCTGCGCGCAGATCAAGCCCTCGCGTGCTCGGACAAGACTCGCAGCACGCGCGTCATCATTCCCTACACTCGCGCTCAATCTTCTATTTTGCTCGCGCGAACACTTTTGATTTTTGTCAGTCGTGGGGCGGGACTTTACTTATTTCAGTGTAACCTCAAATGTCATTGGTCAATTCAGTTTTTCGGAAGTCTGTTGTGATTGGACGCCTGTTGTAAAACGATTAGACATGGCTTGGACCAGATGAAAAAATACTATAGTAATTTATAGTAAATACTATAGTGTTTTTGAACCATACTAAAGTAAAGTACTTTAATTTGCTGTGGTAATTCTGTAGTTGTTGAGGGTAATATAAACAAATTTAATTTACCCAAATACTGTAGTTTTCTACAACTATAGGGTATATTACCACAATATACACTAGGGTTTACTGTAGTAAAAACTAAAGTAGGATACAGTATTTATTACAGTTTATCAGTTCATCATAGTTAATACACTGTATACTGAAGCATTCATTAACAAAGTGTTGTAAATTATATAATGTATACAGTATACTACACTTTACTATAGTATGGTCCAAAACACTATAGTATTTACTATTATTATGCAAGTGAGTTAAACTTTATTTATTGACTGATTGATTGCGTTATTATTATATGTCCTTATTAGATACTATATTAACTTGATTTATTATTTTTATGGAGCTGTAGCTGCTGGGGTAAAATGAGAACACATAGTAGTTCACCGCTACATTATCATTATACTTCCACTAAACAGTATCTGTTTACCCATAATAGTATAAAAAAACAACAACAAAAAAACTAAATATGTCTTAGATATAAAGATTTCTAAATTGGGTTTCGGGGGTATGATCATTCATACTGTGTACTGTATCTTAACTTTAGCTGCAACCTTTCAACAGAGTGAAATGCTGAAACCATTTTATACTGTATTTAATGGAAAATATATTAACCTGATAATATATTAAACTGACAAAGAATGATAACAAAAAGCTTACACAACAACTCTTGCTGATATGAACAAGTGATTTCTCTTTCATCCAAAGCCACATGAAGCAATTCTGGATTTAGAATCATAGTTACAACTATTTAATGGACACTTTTGACATTTCTGTAGTTCTCAGAACTGATATAATTTTGGCTGGGTAAACAGATACTGTTTAGTGGAAGTATAGTGGTAATGTAGCAGTGAACTACAGCAAATATAATGTGTTCTCTTATTTCCCCAGCAGCTACACCTCCATAAAAATAATAATAAATCAAGTTAATGTATCTAGTAAGGCCATATTATAATAACAATGCAATCAATCAGTTATTAAATAAAGTTTAACTCACTTGCATCTGGTCCATTGATGAAGCCATGGATCGTTTTACAACAGGCGTCCAATCAAAACAGACTTCTGGAAAAACTGAATTGACCAATGACATTTGAGGTTACACTGAAATAAGTAAAGTCCCGCCCCACGACTGACAAAAATCAAAAGTGTTCGCGCGAGCAAAATAGAAGATTGAGCGCGAGTGTGGGGAATGATGACGCGCGTGCTGCGAGTCTTGTCCGAGCACGCGAGGGCTTGATCTGCGCGCAGAAGAGATGTCATGCGCGCGCGCGGGTTTAAAATGAGCTCGCGGGCTCCCGTTTCCTCGCGTGCAGATCTGTTATCCTCTCGCGGAAGTGATTTACTGCGCGCGCAAGCATCAATTGTGCGCTCGGTCATTAATGGCATTAAAATGCCGCCATACGAATGACCCCTCAGGCAAACGCACATAAAATGGGGCAGAAAGCATCTCGTCTCTCCTCTCATCCGATCATCCACGGCAGGCCCGTGTTTCCCAGCATTCAGAGCGGATCAGACGTGTTTAAAGTGAAAGTTACAAACTGAATATCTAGCTAATATCTCATTTCATGTTTCATGTGTCAGTTTTTATGAACTCTTTTAGTTTAGACTATTGATGTAAACTGAAAAAAGGCAGTTACAGGACCTAAAATACTTGTGATGTTGGAAAAGTTCATGCCCACATGATTTTTTAATCACTTTTTCTGGTTTTGTCCGGATGTCTCCAGTGCCAGACTGCAAAAATCTTTTTTTTGTGTGTGTTTTCCATTAAATAAACATCCTTAACATATTTCAAGATACATTCACCTGAAGCAAAATTGCATAAGATAATTTTGTTTGTAATGAGGTAAGAAATGTTAACTAAAATCACAGTAGCATAGCAAACTGAAACTGAATATCTTATTTTGCTATATATGAAACAATATATAGTAGCCTATTATAATAGAATGAAATATTTGTAATATATATATATTCAAAGACTTTATAAAAGACTCATATTATTATGAATGGGAGGGTTAGGGTTAGGGTTGTGGACCATGTCAAGCTGGGAATTGAGAGAATCAATATAATCGACCTCTATGTGTGACGACTAATGGTAAATCTAGTGAAGGTCACAGTGCAAAAATGTATAAAAAATAAACCAGAATAAGAGGAAACAACTGAAGAAAATAGAAAAAGATTTGATAGGAACAGTGTACAAGTACACCAAATCCTTCTCTGAGACGAACCAGAGGATGTTTAATCATTTATATCTTTCCACCTGTAGTCTCTAATGGCCGAACATGGTCGACATTTCAGAAAAACTACCATGTCAAGAACCTTTTGACTAAAATGTTTACTAGTTTCAGTGACATTTATTCATTCTTATTTGGTTTTTATTTAATTTTACTCAACAAACTGTCTGTTTATGGGAAGGTTACATATTTGATGTTCAACATATTGTTTCAGAAATGCAAACAATTAAACATACTGAAATTTCAACTTCATTTGGTTGGTTTTGTGTTGTTTAATTTAGCTTTAAAAAAGAAATATTTGTAAAAGGAAATTTGATTATTAAAGTAGTTTTTAAAATATGAACATTATCTTTAAAATTTCACATGGGTTTAATTCAGATTCAGTTAGACGGTCAGTTTACACCCACCTACTGACTCGGCTCAACTTACCCCTAACCTGGGGTAAATTGAGCCAGAGGATCACTTTTTTATGAGAAGCCATATTTTTAGAACCCTTCATCATAGACGTATTCTGATCATTTGAAATGACAGGAAACATGCTGAAATTACTGTAAATACTTTCATTGCCTCATTTTCGCTTATCTTGAGGACCACATACGTAAAAAATGACTCATCTTACCCCACTCTCCCCTACAACAAGTAAATCCACTTCACCAGCTAATTATTCTTTGACAGCGATGCCATAGAAATGTACAGACCGCCAAAACGGAAGACAATATTATAAAGATGGCGGTGCGCTTGTTTCTCTGGCGCGTAAGGTCTGCGCATTAGCTTGATCCAGCCTGAAAAATGCAGTTTTTTGTCATGATTTGAGAGTTTATAAACAAGATTTATGAGACAGTTGTTGTGAGATTTCATTGGTGATTTCAAATATGAAATTTAATTGAAAGCTTGGCAAACAGCCAAGTTGTTTCTCCCATTCAAAGAGATTGAAGCTGCACTTGACGTTTCTAAGATGTGAAATGCATCATTTACAGTGGCATCTAGTTATCACTTAAAACCTAAAAAGGTTATAGTCCTCACATAGATAAAGAAATATTTCTTTGAATTGCGTTACAGTAAATTTGCATTTCTGTGTGTTGTGAAAAACCTTTTTGCAACAATTTTGCATAACACCTATTGAACGCAAATGTAGTAGATCATCTGGGTTTCCATGCATGTAGAAAATAAGCATACTGTGCACTGCAGATTTAGTATGTTATTCTGAACGCAGGCGGTATCTGAGTTCTGAGCAGTTTGAGAGTGTCTGTTTCTGCTCCGTGAAGCGTGATGTAAATGTCTCTATTTCCTCTCGCCTCATAAAGATGAACTACACCGTCCCACTCGGAGAAAGCCTCAAAAAGAAAATGATTATGAGCCCGATTCCTCTTTCCCCAAATGTGTGTAATTCCACGTTGGCGATAATGATGTCGTTACACCCGGCTGTTATGGTCCTTCATTATTTTTTAGAGTCTGCTCACATGACCTTGTTATCTGTCCCATGCAGACCAGCCGCACACTAAAGGACAGACACAATCGTTACGGGTCATTTCCCTGCCGACTGAGATAAACAGAGCCGCGCAGATGACCCTCAAACCGCTGCGCTTTTATCAGTTAGAGACGCGTGTTCGCAAGTGGATGACTCCTTAACTGCTCATTCGTGTTTGATCATATCTCCTGAACTGATGACATTTAGTGAAGTTCAGGTCAGATGGTCAGTGTTTTTCCGAGATCTCCTTCTGAAAAGCACAATCTGCTCTGATTGGTCGGCTGGAGCGGTGTGTTGTGATTGGTGTTTGGGAAACGTCCCGCCCCTTACCATAACCGCCAGTTTCAACACACTACTAACTAACTCAACCAGGCCCCGCCCCTTTATTCTGCACATGAATTATTTAAATGAGGAATATTGTGAAGAAACTCAATGGAGGCGTTTAAAAAATGCTGTTCTTACTTAGAATTTTTGTCTTGTTTCGTTTTTAGGAAAAATAAGTCAGTCCAAATATCTAAAATGCTTCTTATTTTTCGTTTTTGAAAAATAAGTCAAAATTAAGTGAGTTTTTCCTAAAAATTTTTATTTCAAGAAAATCTCTTATTTTCGTTTTTAGGAAAAATAAAAAATAAGTCAAAATTAAGTGAAAAGCTTCTTTTTTCCGTTTTTGAAAAATAAGTCAAAATTAAGTGAGTTTTTCCTGAAAACAAGAACATAATTTTTACTTGTCAAGAAAATGCTTCTTATTTTCTCGTTTTTAGGAAAAATAAGTCAAAATTAAGTGAGTTTTTCCTGAAAACAAGAACATAATTTTTACTTGTCAAGAAAATGCTTCTTATTTTCTCGTTTTTAGGAAAAATAAGTCAAAATTAAGTGAGTTTTTGAAAACCTTGTCAAGAAATTTCTTCTTATTTTCTCGTTTTTAGGAAAAATAAGTCAAAATTAGTGAGTTTTTCCTGAAAACAAGAAAATAAATTTTAATTGTCAAGAAAATGCTTCTTATTTTCTCGTTTTTAGGAAAAATAAGTCAAAATTAAGTGAGTTTTTCCTGAAAACAATAACATAATTTTTACTTGTCAAGAAAATGCTTCTTATTTTCTCGTTTTTAGGAAAAATAAGTCAAAATTAAGTGAGTTTTTCCTGAAAACAATAACATAATTTTTACTTGTCAAGAAAATGCTTCTTATTTTCTCGTTTTTAGGAAAAATAAGTCAAAATTAAGTGAGTTTTTCCTGAAAACAAGAACATAATTTTTAATTGTCAAGAAAATGCTTCTTATTTTCTCGTTTTTAGGAAAAATAAGTCAAAATTTTAAGTTGAAAATGCTTCAAGGAAAAATAACAAAATTAAGTGATTTTTTTGTCAAGAAAATGCTTCTTATTTTCTCGTTTTTAGGAAAAATAAGTCAAAATTAAGTGAGTTTTCCTGAAAACAAGAAAATAAATTTTAATTGTCAAGAAAATGCTTCTTATTTTCTCGTTTTTAGGAAAAATAAGTCAAAATTAAGTGAGTTTTTCCTGAAAACAAGAACATAATTTTTAATTGTCAAGAAATTGCTTCTTATTTTCTCGTTTTTAGGAAAAATAAGTCAAAATTAAGTGAGTTTTTCCTGAAAACAAGAAAATAATTTTTAATTGTCAAGAAATTGCTTCTTGATTTAAGAACTTTAAGATATTTTGACTAGAAACAAGACAAAAACTCTAAGTAAGAACAGCATTTTTTGCAGGTTCTTTGGGGAACATGCAATAATGGTTCTTTTATGGCATCGCTGCGAAAACCTAAATGTACTGATACTGAACTAAGATGTTTTATTTTCAACTAAACTAGTGTTTTTTTTATGCAAACTCTCAGAGTGGCTCTTAAAACTCTGTAATAGACTGTATTTTTGCACGTACAGACAAGCAAAGTGCCATTGAGATGAATGGGAGTACGACTGAACATCTTCAGAGCTTCACTGATAAAAAACAATCGCTCTTTAGTTCCCTATAAGTCACAGAGTGTTTATTGGGTTTTTTGGAGTGATATTTCTAAGCGCGCTAAAGTCTTGTTTTCTTGTTCAGCATGATTTACAGTATCACTCGTGGTGTTTTTCTCTCGTGACCCGTTGTTCTCCTGAGGGACGCGCTGACATTAACTCAGCTTGACTTCTCTCGCCCTCTCCTGCAGCTCCAATTCACTGCTTTCCTCAAGATTCTCTCCAGATCTTCTGATTTCATCGGCACTGAAGCAGACCTCAGACACATTTGCAGACTAGATTTTATTTTTATAGATGATATTTTGGGTCGTAGTGCAGCAGCTCAGACAAACTTTAAAACAGAAGAGAGTTATAAAACATCAAAACTGCATTGGTTTAAAGTGGTGTAAATCAAGTTTTTAAAGGATTAGTTCACTTCAGAATTAAAATCTCCGGATAATTTACTCTCCTCCATGTCATCCAAGATGTTCATGTCTTTCTTTTTGAGGAAAACTCTCCAGGATTTTTCTCCATATAGTGGACTTCACTGGGGTTCAACGGGTTGAAGGTCCAAATGTCAGTTTCAGTGCAGCTTCAAAGAGCTCTACATGATCCCAGACGAGGAATAAGAGTCTGATCTAGAGAAACCATCGGACATTTACTAAAAAAAATAAACATTATATACTTTTTAACCACAAATGCTCGTCTTGCACTGCTCTGTGATGCTCCACGCATGACGTAATCATGTTGGAAAGGTCACGGAAGTACCGATCCAGTGTTTACAAAGTGAACGTCAAAGTCAAACGTCCTTTACAAAAAAAGGTAAAACAACGAAAGTTGGAACTTATTTTATTTCAGCTATTTATTTTCAACTAAAAACAAACTAATACAAATGTCAAAAACACACAACAAAATTACTTCAACTTTCAATAAAATTAAAATGAAAACAGAAAATATTGAAATAAAATCTAATTAAAAATATTAACAAAAAATATAATAATATCACTGATATTAAAATAACACTGGATTAATGTTCTTCAGTGATGATCAGATTCAGAAATTCTTTAGTGATTAAATATGATATTCTGATGATGAGACAGAGAGCATGATGGGAAACACTTTAAATCTAAATTATTATTTAGA
>NC_063063.1:33802150-33819650 GCF_018812025.1 Megalobrama amblycephala
TCTCTGGAGTGATTCTTTTAAATGAATCAGTTCTAGTGAAGGAAGGACTCGTTTGCAATAATTCTGAATTTGAGCAATCACAAACAAGGAAATGTCATGAAAGTCACATAAATTCATAATAAATGAATGCACATCTCCTGTCAATATTAGTAAAAACTTCTGCATTATAAACTTTAACTTAAACATCATCGCTCAGGAATCGAATGCCATCCAGATTGTGCTGTAGATATTCTGTATTAGTTTGATCAGAGTCGTGTCCTCTTTAAAAATAGCTCTGCTGTACAACCGCAATTACAGCTTCAAACATAATCCATCTCTAATTTAACTCATATTAATGATGGACTCAAGAATCTGCATTCACATAATCTTCCAAGGGTGTCTCAAAGGCAAACGACAAAAGCCTTTTATACCAGCGTAAAGAAAGAGAGTCTCTCTGGCATGTAAAGGAGAAATCTTTGTATGAAAGCAGTGTTAAGTGAAATGGAAATGCTTCATATCTTCAGCTGAAGAAGAAGTGTGTTCGATGATTTCATCCTTCAGGCTTTTGTGTGGCTGTCGGTGCGTCTGCTCTTTTATTCAGGACTTTAGATCAGTCTCAAGGTTAAAGCTGTGCTTTTGCAGGACGGGATCCTGCGTGTGTTGTGATTGAGGACGATCAGCGCAAACAGAGGCCTGATCTGAGATCAGCACTGCAGTGCATTTATTCAGTTAGCAGACGCTTTTATCCAAAGTGAGTTACGAGTGAGAAACATCACGAGCAATTTGGCAAGATTTAAGCATAAACTAGATTAATGCTGAGACGAAAAGAAAGAACTTAATGTATATAAATAGGAGTTCTAGTAACGATCTTTGTTTGTGTAGGCCTGTCGTTGTGCTCACGATTAATTGTCAGGTAATTGCGATTAATGATTTAATTATGTTGTGTTCATGTTATGTGGTTGAGGGTTAGTTCACCCCAAAAATGAAAATTCTGTCATTAATTACTCTTTCCAAACCTGTAAGAATCTTCAGAACACATCTGAGAGCTTTTTGTCCCTCCATAACCAGCCTATGCAATTGCAACTTTGACGTTTCAAAAAGTTCATAAAGAGATCGTAAAACCAATCCATATGAATTAAGCAGTTTAGTCCAAATTTTCTGAAGAGACTTGAACCTTTTTTATGATGAACAGCTTTAATTTAGGCTTTTACTCGCATATAAACATTGATCAGCGAACATAAACAGAAGCTCAACCGAATCTGCTTGATGCGTGAGAACAAACCTCTTCCGAAAACTCGAACATGCTGCGTTTGGAACGACATGAAGATGAGTAATTAATGACAGAATTTTATTTTTGGGTGAACTAACCCTTTAAGTGCTCATATCTTCAGCTGCTTCTTGATATTTGTGATGGTCTCATCAGTTCTCAGAGAGTAGAAGCTCATTCCACCACAGAGGAACAGAGAGAGCGAAGGGTCTGGAAATGACTTTATGACTGGTTGTGCATGAACAACTGACCAGAATCTGCTCATTCAGACACTGTAAATGGCAGGAGGGAATATACACTTTATATATAACATACAAAACATACTCTACAGAGCATGTGAACACTTCTAGCTCATGTTCGAATTCAAGTGTTTATGCATTTTAAAAAGTCTTGGAATGCATTTTATGATGTAATTGCACCGTTGCTGAAAGGGGAACTAAAGCATGCATTGGCTAGAGTTTCAGTTTCCTGCACTGCAAAAAATGATGTTCTTCCTCAGTATTTTTGTCTGGTTTTCCAGTACAAACATTCTTAAATCAAGATGGATTTACTGAAGAAGTGAAAGTCTTGTTTTCTGAAAAAATCAAAAATCAAAATTATGCAAGTTTTTGCTTTAAAACTAGAAAAAGTGTCTGTGAATGGGGTCAAAAAAATAATCTTGTTTTCCCTATGAATTTTATTTAAGAATGTTTAGATATGCACGATATATCGGCCACCATATCGTATAAGCCGATATACTGTATGTTCATTTTTAATATTATCGTTATCGGCACAATAAAACAATTTGGCCGATATATTAAAGCTGATAAATAATGGATTATTTCCTTCAGATGCGCACTGTCCACCATGATGGTTTTGAATTGCTTAAAATATGATTAAAAAAATCACTTAAAAAAGGAAAATACAGTTAAGTACAGTGCAAATCTGTCATATAAGCTGCATAATATTATAATGAGAACATTGTGTGCTTAGGACATGGATTTCAATGGTAAGACTTTTGTTTTTGTAGTCAGGCTCTCAAAAAAATGTTTTTATTTAGATTAATCTGACAATATATCGGTTATTGAATTTCAAATATAAAGAATTATCAATTATCAGTATCAGCCAAAATTTTCATATCAGTGCATACCTAATATTTGTGCTGGAAAACCAGACTTTTTTTTTTTTTGCAGTGTACTTCTGTCATGACAAAGCAACAGTTTAAAGAAAATCTTTCTGAGAAGTAACAGCAAGTAATGCATTAAGTATTTTTCTGGCCTAAATGTGTAAGTAGCTATACGAATGGCTAATGTCTACAAAAGTCAATTTGTTAAAGACTGTAAATTTACCAAGACCATTAGAGAAACTACAATGCACAATATGGCGGAATAAATCCCGTCTTCCCAATTGCTAATTGGTCATCTTGTCACTAAAAAAAGTAGTTTTTGAGATTTCAGTATTTCCCCATTCAAGTAGATTTTTGTTTTGCATGAGTGAAATATGGCCATCAAGTGAGTCGGGTTTTCTTGGACGGTACTTTGCTTTTGTTGCATTCTGAAGACACGTTTTGGAATGCAATAATGCATGAAATTGAGTTTATGTACCAATTTTTGTGTTCATGTACTTGTGTACAGTACGTTTTGAGCTTAAAGGCATAGTCCACCTATTCGGCTACCAAAATTCTTCATAATATCTTTGCACACAGCAAAGACATGAGGGCGAGTCAAATTTTTATTTTTGGGTGGACTATTCCTTTAAGTATGAAGCTTATGAACAGCATGTTTCTGGCCTTCGTGTGTGTGTGTTTGGATCCCTCCATCTGAATGTTTCTCGGTTTCGATCTTCCTGCAAAAACTCACAGAACAGCTGAAGTCGGAGGCCTGAAGGATTTGTGTCCGAACAACACTGAATGTGTTCACAGTCTGCGATGATCCTCTCGGGGAATTATCAGGTGTTTACGAGCTCCGACTCACATATTCTTTCCAGCTTTATAAGCTCTTAATGATAGTTTGTTTGTCGATTCCAGGAGATCTGATTGGCTCTGATCTCAGCTGAGAGTCACACACACACACACACACACACGGAGGCCGGACAGATGGCGACCCTTCACTCCCTGTGCGGGAACATAAGAGCGCCTCGCTGCGACAACGAGGACGTGGCCGCTGAACCGTATCTGTTGAAACACCTCCGTTAACTCCGGCATATAGTCAGATCAAACCGCAGATGACAGATGAAGTGATTGTTGAGGAGTAGATGAGTTTGTAATGAGTATTAATGAACAGGACCTGAGAGAGAACAGCTCCACCTGATTCTGCTGTGCCTGTTATTAAATGTGATTTACTCAAGAGGAGAGCTTTACTTTTTAAGTTATCAAACGCACCTGGAACTGGAACAGAAAACATGCTTCTTGAAGAATTTAGGAGTCAGAACAGCATAATCTGGCATCGTAACCAACAAAAATATTGTGTAGAAACGAACTTGATTGAAACCTGCCATGCATCCAAATACACATACTTCTGTACTACTATAGAACAGTATGCGAGTCAAGTAGTTTGATTTCATTCATACTTTTTTAATGTCAACAAAGTACGTTTCAAACCGAATGCAGCTCCTACTATACAGTATGTGATTTTGGACGCAGTGATTCTCTAAATATCAGACGCTTAGCAGCAAGAGAGGAGCGAGTCATGTGAGAGGACGGCAGGGCAGCTGGACTTTGTGTCCTGTTGGATCGGGAATGTTTTTGGAAACTGAAGACAATGAACCATCTGCACACGGCAGGGAAGCAAAGAGAGCCGGAGCGTTACTGCTGAGAGTCAGTCCGCCATTGTTATTAAACGCCTGTTAGACGCAGAGAGAGTGGAGGGGTGGACACACACACACACACACACACACACACACACACACACACTGAGATGATCTGCAGCTGTGATGGGACGGCCAATGGATGTCCAATTTTTTGACTTGTACTCTGATAATACCATTGTTTTTTGTGAATGCACTGTAGTAATACTATCATTTGTTGAACATGGTATGATGGTAATATCTAGTTTTTTTTGGATGGTAATGTAATTTTTTTTTAATGTAGCAATATAATTAGGGCTGTGCACTATTCAGGATTTTGAAATGTCACCTATTTGTATTTACTTTATATTAGGGCTGTCAAACGATTAATCACATACAAACTAAAAGTTTAAGTTTGCCTATTATATGTGGGTGTACTGTGTGTAATTATTATGTACATATAAATACAAACACACTCATGTATATATTTGAGAAATATTTACAAGTTTATGTATTTATATTTTTGTATAATTTATATTATATATAAATACAAATATTTTGTACATAAATAACATATTTCTCTTAAATATATACATTAACTTGTGTGTATTTATATATGCATATTAATTACACACAGTACTCACACATATATTATGCAAACTCAAACCTTTATTTTGTATGCAATTAATCGTGATTGAATCGTTTGACAGCCCTACTTTATATATTCCTTATTATTTATTCATTAGATGCACTACAGTTCAAAGGTTTGGAGGCGTTTAGATCATTTTTTTAAAAGAAATTAATACTTTTATTCATGAAGGATTCATTAAATTTATCAAAAGTGACAGTGAAGACATTTATAGTTTTTTAATTTGATTCTATTTCAAATAAAAACTTTTCATCAGAGAATCCTGAAAAACAAAATGTATCAGTTTCCACAACTGTTTTCAACACTGATAATAATCATAAATGTTTCTTGAGCAGCAAATCATCATATCAGAATGATTTCTGAAGGATCATGTGACACTGAAGACTGATGCTGAAAATTCAGCTTTGATCGCAGGAATAAATTATATTTTACTATATATTCACATAGAAAACAGCTGATTTACATTAGAATAATATTTCACATTTTTTACTGTATTTTAGATCAAATAAATGCAGCTTTTGTGAGCAGAAGGGACTCTTTCAGAAACATTACTGACCCTAAACTTTTGAACGGTGGTGTTTCATTATATTTAATACTGTAAATGGGTCAAGGTTTTTGATAGTGTAAAAAAACATAATGGGTATATAATTAGTTTTGAAGTTTTATTAAGTGTTATCAATGAGATTATGTGGTTTTTATAATCGATTAACACTGATTTTGTCATTTTTTTTACAAGATGAACAAAATTTGTCATGAAAAAAGTCTTTCGGGACATGCGTATGAGCAGGTGAAATTACTTTGCTGAGTTACTTTGCGTCACGGTCATGTGGTCCTTTGCAGGTGTCTGAATGTTGTCACATGATATTGACCACATGACTTGATCCAAAATAGTCCCTTTATATTGGTTACTCCGAATGACATCAATGAAATTCATTTTTCCGCACATTCTCTCTCATAACAAAGAAACGACTTCTACACAATTTTAATGTCATTTTGCACTATGTTGATATATGATGTTATAAAATCATGCCAGAATAAAAAATATATACATTTATTACATTTTAAGATATTTTAATCACAAATGAAATGGCTGTATTGGACGGTTAAACCGAATGACCTTTTGACACTTCAAAAATACCTTTATATGTAGAGAAATATGATTAAAACCTTTTGGATTCAATAAAAGAGATCTAGTTGTACTACTTTGGATGTCATATCTTTGTTTTTTATTATTATTAAGGCCTTATTATAATATTATTAAACCCGTCAAAAAATGACCCGTCACGTTATTGACCCAAATACACTTTTGTGTCCCAGGCTGGAAGCGATTTCTTTGGTGTTGAATTTCTTTGCATTGGATCACTACTTCCCGTGGCAAATTCAGTTCAAATTCACACTTATTCATTGAAATGAAGCCAATTCTTAATTTCTGCATTTTGCACAACCCTGGTTTTTTCTTTAAGTAGGATTGACATGCGATCATGATCTTTTCGAGAGGTTCTGAAGGGAATGATAGTGACGTGTAAATCCGGCGTTCAGGGAAAAGATGCAGCGGCGCTCATGAATATGCAAAGACTCCTTGATTTTGCTCGGCAAAGTTTTCAGGGAAGCATCATCCATCCGGCATGACGACACCTGACATTTACAAAGGTCTGCAGGAATATGTGTTTGTGATGGCTTTAAATTACAGTGTGTCAAATGACTCCTGACTGTTTAAATGTCACTTTGCCTGTGCGAACGCGTCTCCTGTCGTATAAAGCGCCTCATTCTCTTCCTCTTCCGGAGCCTCCTCGTCTTTGGGCCGAAAGTCTGAAGATGTCTGAATGCACAAACGCTGCTTTTGTTGCTTTTGTTAAGTGTGTGACGATCCGAGCAGTTCCCCGATTCATCCAGAATTTATGACCATTCCTGATCATGCAGATTATTCCAGAAACTCCCATGAATGCTGTATTTATTATACAACAGTGCCAGATACACACACACACACACACACACACTCAAAAGAGCCTTAAAATAGCACTGACCGCTGTATATTTATGTGCGTGGGGAAAGAGCTGTGATTGTAGTCTTGAGTGAATTTTTTATGTAACAATTTTCCATAAAGCCTGTGATTTCTCTAAGAACTGAGCTGAGCTTCACGCTGACCTCTGTGAAATGATGTCGGCCTAAATTGCACATTATTTTTGCGTGTCTCTCTGGAGGAAGTGCTTTAACTATACGAACGCTGAAGGAATAAAGATGCTCATGAATAATGAATCGTTGGCAGAGTTTGTCCTGCAGTGGTTTGGATTGAATCTTTATGCTGTAATAGTGTCAGACGTGTGCTGGATAATGATTTATAGTCTCTCTGGGTAAATATTAACTGGTTAGGCTCCTGTGTTTGGTTGCGTCACTAATACAGTAATGGTTTGATTCACAGTGTTTACTCAGGGTCAGGTGTTTGTTCAGGTTTAGTCTCAGTGATGGTTAATCTGTAACTTTAATGTGTAACTATAACTTGACTTGTCATCAGGACATTCACATCAACATGAGCCTTTTTACTCTCTCAGTTTGCTTTAATGATTCAAGTGTGTGTTATTCAAACACAGAAATGTTTGTCTTCGTTAAAAATGTTTCATCAAACATCTGAAACGACTTTTCAACATCCTACACTCCAAAAATGCTGGGTTAAACAACCCAGGTTGGGTTGAAAATGGACAAACTCAGTGAATGGGTTGTTTTAACCCAGCATTTGGGTTGTTTTGTCCCAGCGAATAGGTTGTTTTAAAAATGGGTTGTTTTGGCCCAGCTGGTTGTTAAACAACCCATTGGGTTGTCTTAACTCAGTGAATGGGTTGAAAATGTTGACAAACTCAGCGAATGGGTTGTTTTAACTCAGCTAATGGGTTGTTTTGACCCAGCAGTTGGGTTGTTTTGTCCCAGCTAATAGGTTGTTTTAACTCAGCGAATGGGTTGTTTTGACCCAGCATTTGGGTTGTTTTTACCCAGCAAATGGGTTGTTTTGACCCAGCATTTGGGTTGTTTTTACCCAGCAGTTGGGTTGTTTTGACCCAGCAGTTGGGTTGTTTTGTCCCAGCGAATAGGTTGTTTTAACTCAGCGAATGGGTTGTTTTAACTCAGCGAATGGGTTGTTTTGACTCAGCAATTGGGTTGTCTTAACTCAGTGAATGGGTTGTTTTGACCCAGCAATTGGGTTGTTTTGACCCAGCAGCGATTGGGTTGTTTTGTCCCAGCGAATAGGTTGTTTTGACTCAGCGAATAGGTTGTTTTGACTCAGCGAATGGGTTGTTTTGACTCAGCGAATGGGTTGTTTTGACCCAGCATTTGGGTTGTTTTGACCCAGCAATTGGGTTGTCTTAACTCAGTGAATGGGTTGTTTTGTCCCAGCGAATAGGTTGTTTTAACTCAGCGAATGGGTTGTTTTGACTCAGCGAATGGGTTGTTTTGACCCAGCAGTTGGGTTGTTTTGACCCAGCAGTTGGGTTGTTTTGACCCAGCAATTGGGTTGTCTTAACTCAGTGAATGGGTTGTTTTGTCCCAGCGAATAGGTTGTTTTAACTCAGCGAATGGGTTGTTTTGACTCAGCGAATGGGTTGTTTTGACCCAGCAGTTGGGTTGTTTTGAATGACCCAGCAGTTGGGTTGTTTTAACTCAGCGAATGGGTTGTTTTAACTCAGCGAATGGGTTGTTTTGACCCAGCATTTGGGTTGTTTTAACTCAGCGAATGGATTGCTTTGACTCAGCAATTGGGTTGTCTTAACTCAATGAATGGGTTGTTTTGACCCAGCAATTGGGTTGTTTTGTCCCAGCGATTGGGTTGTTTTGTCCCAGCGAATAGGTTGTTTTAACTCAGCGAATGGGTTGTTTTGACCCAGCATTTGGGTTGTTTTAACTCAGCGAATGGGTTGTTTTGTCCCAGCGAATGGGTTGTTTTGACCCAGCATTTGGGTTGTTTTGACCCAGCGAATGGGTTGTTTTAACTCAGCGAATGGGTTGTTTTGACCCAGCATTTGGGTTGTTTTAACTCAGCGAATGGGTTGTTTTGACCCAGCATTTGGGTTGTTTTAACCCAGCGATTGGGTTGTTTTAACTCAGCGATTGGGTTGTTTTAACTCAGCGAATGGGTTGTTTTGACTCAGCGAATGGGTTGTTTTGACTCAGTGAATGGGTTGTTTTGACTCAGCGAATGGGTTGTTTTGACCCAGTGGTTGGGTTAAATGTTTGCCTAACCTGCCAATGGGTTAAATATATCTTCCAAGGGGTTTTTTCCCTCCTAGGACTTTTTTCCCAGTGTTAGCACGCTGGGTTTTTCTCCTAGGGGTTTTTTTCCACCCCTGGGAGTCAGCCGACATTGGCTTAATGTAGCACCATCTTGTATATGTTACATATTACCACGCTTGTTTGTACAGCTTATTTTTAACCACTTCCCTTTTTTCTGTGCTTCTAATATGTAAAGCTGCTTTGAAACAATTACCAATTGTAAAAAGCGCTATATAAATAAATTTGACTTGACTTGGATAGTTTTATTTAACTCAACTATTGTTTAAAAGTTACTGTATTGCTCACTTAAAATGAACACAAAATATGTTGGAAATAAACATTTATTAATATTAATAATGATAATTTATTAAACATAAGTGTATTGAATAATAATTAAAGAAAAAACATTTAATAAATTGCTTTTTAATAAATGTTTTGGGTTCATTTTGATCCAGACATATAGTAATTTTTAAACAATAATTGAGTTAAATAAACTTTTAACCCAACGCTGGGTTAAAACAACCCAATTGCTGGGTTTGTCTATACTTAACCCAACTTGGGTTGATTTTTAACCCAGCATTTTTTGGAGTGTACCCTTTTTTTTCATTGAATATCATCAATCGGATGATTTTAATAAACATACGCTCTAAAAATGCTGGGTTAAAAATTTGGGTTAAAAATGGACAAACACAGTGACTGGGTTGTTTTGACCCAGCGGATGGGTTAAATGTTTGACCCGACCTGCTGGGTAGTTTTAACTCAACTATTGTTTAATTTCAAACATACTTTGGGTTCATTTTAATCAAGCAATGCAGTCATTTTTAATCAATAGTTGAGTTAAACAAAACTACCCAGCAGGTTGGGCAAACATTTAACCCAACTGCTGGATCAAAACAACCCAATCACTGTTTTTAACCCTGCATTTTTCAGAGTGTAATGTGCATGCACTGCAAAACCTGATGTTCTTCCTCAGTGTTTTTGTCTCGTTTTCCAGTACAAAAATCTAAACGTTCTTAAATCAAGACACATTTGTTAGAGATACAAAATGACAGAAGATAAAAAGTCAAGAAATTGTTCAAAATATAGTGAGTTTGTGCTGAAAACAAGAACAGATCATCTGCCAATGGAGTCAGAAAAACCAACTTAACTGGTAACACTTTACAATAAGGTCTCATTTGTTAGCATTAGTTGATATATGAACTAACATGAAATGAATAATACATTTGTTACCGTATTTATTCACCTTTGTGAATGTTAGTTAATAAAAATACAGTTTATGTTAGCTCACAGTGCATTAACTAATGTTATCAAATACAACTTGCATTTGTTGTGCTGACAGTATTGAGATTCGAACCCGTGGCCTTTGGGTTACAAATCCGACTCTCTAACCATTAGTCCACAACTGCCCCAATGTTGAGATTAACATTAACTAAGATGCTCCAGAAACATTGTTCATTGTTCAAAGTGGTTTATAATGAAACCTTATTGTAAAGTGATACTGATTTTTCTTGTTCTCACTCAAATTTTGATCAGAATTTTTTTTTTTTATGCATCTCTAGTAAATGTGTCCTGATTTAAGAATGTTCAGATACTGGAAAACGAGACAAAAACACTGAGGAAGAACATGGCTTCATGCAGATTTATGTGATGAGACACGTTTTGTAAATATCACAGAGACTCAAGACTCTCCGTGTCTGTTTCTGCGCAGTTCAGGACCTTCTGTGATTGTAGTTTGTGTCAGACATGTGTAATGGGATATTAAATTACCCAGCGTCCTCCTCTCCACCTGGACCCAGGCCATCTGTTCCTGTGTTCTTCCGATGCATCAGGTGATGAATGTACAAGTAAACGCTCCGCCTCCATCATCACGTCTGCTCCGCTTATAGTGCACAAACCCTGAGCCTGAGTCTGTTTCCCTGGAGCTTTGATTTTTGGATGCGTTTGTTCCTCAGACTGTGATTGTGTTGTCAAGTGGACGTGTTGAAGATCCTCGGGGCGGCTGAGAGCTTTACTTGTTTATTCTCATGATCGGAACAAATAGCAGTTCATTGAGGGAAAGAAATGACAAGATGCTTTGGTAAAAATAACCTCAACTCAAAGACAATCATGGGGTTTAGACCCTGAAGTAGAATTGTGTTTGTGTTGCGCTATTAATCAAAATCGTGATATAGCTCAAGTGAAGTTGTCAAATGGCAAAGGCTGTGATTTAATAAATAAATCTTTGGGTGTGAGCAAAAACACACCGTTTTCGTGTGTGTCCCTTTAAATGCAAATGAGCTGCCGCTTTCCAGAAGAGGGCGGAGCTTTAACAGCTCAACAACAACAAAGCTGGAGAATCTCACGCAGCCAAAATGGCGAAAGTGTTCAGCCTTACATTGTTCAAACCGGAGTCGACACTGATGGAGAGACTCAGGAAGAAGTTACAACTTTTAGACGTTTCTGAATGGTTAGTGGATAAATTGATGTAGTTGCTGTGGAGTTGATTCAACTCATCCACTAGCATGTGCCGTCATGTTCATCTTTTGTGTTGAATTGACCCTCGTTTGTGAAGCAGTCCGGCGTAAAATGACGGCATGTCAACAACACTCTACTACAACAACTCTTCCTCTTCTCTAAAGCAGCCCAACATGGCCCCGCCCCCTTTGTTGCGTGTTCTCGGGGGCGGGGTTTATGTAAATTTTAGGGTTTAGTGATGTCACAAACCCGGGAAGAAGCTCGTTGTAGTCCTTAAAAAGTGATTTCTGTAGAAGAAAATATCTCCTTTGCATTGAACTTTGAGCGTCGTAACTTTGCAGATGTTGTTTATGATCAAACAGCAACATTACACACTAACTAAAGTTAAAAAAGTCTTTTTAAAAATCATTTTTTTGTTATTATTATTATTATTATTATTATTAGCAGCAGAATTTATAGTAGTATATTTAAAAAACATTTTTTAACAATTTTACTGTGATAATGAACTATTACAATAGTAGTATTTCTTGTTTAATATTTTTTAATAATAATAATACAATAATAATTATTATTTTATATTCATATTAATATATATCCCCCAAAAATGAGCACAGATGAACATGCACAGCTTTGTTTTTTATTGCATTTTAAATTTGCAATTTCCCTATATTGTTTTGGGTGAAAGCCTGTATTTTCCAGAGCTCCGGTTCTGCAGTATTCTGTGATTATTCCAAGACGGAAAATATTCTAATGAAACGGTGTTGGAAAACACCAAAGATCTGGCTGTGTTATCAGAGGACTGTTTCTCATTTCAGAAACTATGAGTGAAGATGGAAAAACTCTGAGAGTTTGTGAAGGTTTATAGAGCGAGTTAGTGATGGATCAGAGCCTGTCTATGTGAGATCTCAGCAGAAAGTGTGGCATTGCTGCTTGATTTAATGAAGTAGTGTGATGTAAATGTGCCGGCTAAAGTCTCTCCTGCCTCATTACATGGTTTTGATGAACATCATCTCCTGTTGTTCAACACAACTTGGTGTTTTATCATCTGGTGGTGTTACTCGTCTCACTACTACATGTGTGAAATACACTGATCTGCTACATTTGCTGAAATGTGCATTATAATAATATTTACATACATTAAAAAATGAAAATATAATTTGAACATGAATTTATTGCTTAGATAGCCCAGCAAGGTCAAAATAAAAGTCCCACTTCCAACATTTATCGGCCAAACAGAAAAACTCGTCAGATAATGCTGATATTTAAAAATATGCCAATATACGGGCCTTGGCGATACACGTATATCAGATGACCACTAGAGTGCAGTATTATATTTTGCAGTATGCAGTAAGCGATGCGCTAGAATTCCATTCTGAACAATAGCGCTGGGACAATACATCAATGCATCACGAATTGAGAAACGATTCTGGATCGATTCTGATATTTTCCGTATGTTTCTCTCGATTCTGAGCTTAGTTTTCAACAGCAGGTGGCACTGTGTGCTAAACAAACAGCCATATTCTGCCTCCTTCCACACAGCACTTGAACCTTCTATAAAATAATAGAATAATCATTCATAAAGTTCAAAAAGGTGCAAATACATTCTCAGACTCGGCTGAATGCACGAGCGCTCTTCTTCGTGAGCATTTGAGCATGCGGTTAAAAAATAGACTAGAGCGCCATCTGCTGTTAAACTAAACTCGATTTGCGATGCATTTGAAAAATATCAGAAACGATCCATGAATCGCGATGCATGAAAATGCTGTCCCAGCCCTACTGAACAGATGTGTGTTCATCAGAGAGAATGCATGGAAACATTCACTCTGGTTTATTGGGAAAATATCTGGGTTTCTTCCAGGTCTCTCCTAACAGATCTCATTATATGAGTGTGTAAAAGTTTACTGGTCTCTTTACGAGCCGCCGTGTGCAAACTGAGCGCTGTCGATCCTGTCTGTGAACAAGCCATCCGCACATGAGTCTCCATCAGGCCTTCCATTGAGTTCCAAAGTTTCGGGATCTTAAGACACAGAGCAGAATTACTGAAAACTATCGGCCAGTTTGAGAAAAGAAGAGGTTGTTTGAATCGATGAGGTTTGTGTTACTGATGTTTACGGGTGAAAGTCCAAGGGTTGTGTTTCTGGAGCGTCAGGTGTCTCGTTTCTTTGATCAAGTGTCTCATCTGAACCTCGCTGCCTGTATTTTGTTCTCCACAACCTCTGTTCAACCCCAGATACTGGCAGAAACCGCCGCTGAGCCACAAAGACGCCCTGTGTGTGTCTGACCCGCACGATTACAGCCGTCTGTCCTTCCCACAGCACTGAATGCATGTGTCCACTGGTGCTCGAGAACCTAAAACACCATCAATGCAATAGAAAGTTTGGGGTTTCTTATTTTTTTAGGGGTTCAAGCGCTGAAACTCTATTGTAATTGTTAAATTTTCCAAGGATCAGCATTCTCCTCTAAAAGTGATCAGACCAAAGCGTAAGTCGTAGAGACTTGAAACTTTGAGGGATGGTAGTACTCACAGCATCTACAACGTCACCAAGGCTCACCCCAATTAGCCTGACGGGGGTCAAAAGTATGAAATTGCTCATAACTCCTAAACCTTTAGCGTAGACTGAAGTGTCTTATATCGTTAGATTTTTTTGAAAAACATACTTTGGCGAACTAGTCCTAGGATTTTGACCCAATCGGAACCAAACCAGTGCAGCAAGATTGTCTACAATCTGATTGTCAATAATTATCAAAAAAAAGTTGAAATTTCGATTCACGGTCTCTAAGGGCCGCCAAAACGTTTGAAGTGGGCGGAGCCACTTTTACTAAAATGGCTATAACTCGTGAACGGAATGAGATGTTTTCACCACATTTGGTACACCTGTGTAAGAGCTCATTTGGTGGCTGCATGAAAAAGGATGCAGTGACTGGCCACTTGGTGGCGCTATAACAGGAAAAAAACATGAAAATGGCTATAACTACTTCACCGTTAGTCCGATTGACTTGAAAATTGGCATGCAGTGTCTTTGTCCAAGGTGCTATGACTGGCTTTGAGGACATTGACATATCTCAAAAAACATGTCCGCCATCGGCCAATGAATTTTGAGCAGGCTAGCAGACAAGGTTAACAGAGGACGATACGAATGAAGAGGCCTGTGGGAAATTCGAAAGAAATCGGCCACCGGAAGGCGCCTTCGCGTTTTTCACGTGCATAAAGGGTCATGTATCATGCAGTTTTTCGCACAAGGCCACAACATTCATATCACATGATAGAACTCCTCATTCTGAGCAACTTTGTCTCTAGGACTGCCGCTGTCCATCAAATCATTCGTTAAATATCGGAGATTATTTCAAAAAACGACTTTGCTGAACTAGTCCTAGGTTTTTGACTCAACATCAATAACTGTTAAAAAGCTTTATAAAACATATTTTCTATGTTAAATTGCCTGTAAATGGTCTTTCAGATCTATGATCTAAGTCTTCAGTGTCACATGATCCTTCAGAAAACATTCTAATATGCTGATTTGATGCTCAAGAAACATTTATGATTATTATCAATGTTGAAAACAGTTGTGGAAACTGATACATTTGTTTTTTTTTCAAGATTCTTTGATGAATATAAAGTTCAAAAGAACAGCATTTATTTAAATCGCTCTATCTCAGCTTGATCATTTGCATGTTTATGGTTTGTAAAATATGCATGTTGTAATGTCTCCATTGGAGATATACTGCATTCTGATGTTTTTCAGTGATAAATCTCAGGTGCCACTAGTTGCATGCGACAGATCGGCCAATCAGGTGTCAGAAGTTGCGTGTAGAGTGGCTGTGATTGGAGGGTTCTGCCCGTCACCATAAATAGACGCACTCAGAGTCTCTCAGAGCTTCTTCACAGTTAATTGTGGTCTGCCGAAGCACGTCCCGTGTGCTGATATTGTCTTTGCTCTGTAATCTACTGCCGGGAAATTGATTTGTTTGTTGCACGCTGAAGTCGGCTCATGAAAAATGGATAAATGTCAGCCTCCTGTAACCATAAAGACAAATAAATGAGCGTCTGGAGACATCTGTGGTGCGTCTGTCAGAGCGAATGAAGCGTCCTCGCACAAACAGCCACGTCTGGAAATGTTGTTTCTGTGCTCTGGGTTCGGCGTGTGCAGTAATTGCGAGCGCGGTGTCTTTCTCTGCTCTGCATATCAGCTTGGCCGTCTGTCAGTGTAGCTTTCTGTAATTAACCTGCTCTGACCCGATCAAGAGTCTCATTAACCTGCGCTGACGAACCCACAGAACCAACTCGCTCAGATGAAGGGCAACTTCATGATGTGTTGACGTTCTCACCTGTGAATCTGACAGGGTTTGTCCATCCGTCATGTGTCAGTTTATTTGACAGGAAGTGCCTCTATTGACTGTGGCTTCCTGTGATGCTGAGCTGTTGAAGTAGATGGTAGAGCACTATACATGCGTTCTCCGTAAAGCTGCTTTGAAACGATATGTATCATGAAAAGCGCTATACAAATAAATGTGAATTGAATTGAAAATTGAAAATCCGTTAGATTTTTTTGCCAAATTCCATTTTTTTTCCCCCTTTTAATTTTTCTGGATTCTGTTTTAATTTGGTATATTCAATTTTGGTCATCAAAAATCATGTCTAATTAATTGAAATTATGAAATTATTTGACAACAATGTATTAAAAGTTTAACAAAAAATATTTTTAATAATAATATTTTTAATAATAATACAATTTTTTTTTTTTACCTAAAAATGCATAAAAAATAAATATAAATTTTTTTTATCCTTTGTTTTTATTTTTAATCCTTTGTTTTATTCTTTCAGAAATTCTGTTATCAGTTATAATTTTTCTGGACTTGTGATTTAATAAAAAAAACTTTGGCAAAGTTTTTCTGCACATGTTTTACTGTTAAAATTAAAACATGGAAGAAATATTGTAATATTCCTTAAAAAAAAAAAAAAAAAAAAAAAAAATATATATATATATATATATATATATATATATATATATATATATATATATATATATATATATATATATATATATATATATATATATATATATATATAAAATATGCATTATAAAAGTATTTTTAATGCATTAATTCACCTTATAATGCATCGTATGATCTCATGAATAATTAAAATTACAGTTATCATACATTATAATATTTATCATACCTTTAGAAAGTTTAATGCATTAATGTAATCTGATGTAACAAGGAATCTGCAAATATTATAATGCATTTAAACTTTGGTTACAATTATTTATGAAAAGATATAAAGCATTATAATGTACGTTATGAGTACTTTATATAATGAATCGTAAGTGTTACCAATAAAGTTTTAATAATTTTATGATAATTCTTATTACTTTGAGGAATATATTGAAAACTGTACAATAGTAATATAATTCTGTCACAATTTCTTCAAGTTAAACTGAACTTTTATTTTGGCACGTTGTAGTGAAGACCTTTGAGATTCTTTTTCTATTAAATTAAACGGTGAAATGCTTTTTTATTTTGGGAAGAATTATTCCTTTAAGATGAAGTACAGTCAATCAAATGACATCACATCCTCTCTGCTGATGTCAGTACAGTAAGATGTGAGCGCTCGGTGTCTGTCATTGGTCAGTTCTCTTGTGTCGCTCCGTTGGCCCGCTGAACCGCTCGATGGATTGAAATGTTCAATGCATCATTTGTCATTGCTTTAAGACGTCCCACGTCTTCCCTTTACACGGCACTTGAACATTGGAATGATTTCAGGTCATCTTGCCGTTTTTCATCTCTCGTGGTTCGGTCAGATGAGAGCGTTTATGAACACGAGACTCTCGAGTGTGTGATTGAGAGACTCACTGACGGGACGTCCATCATGATCGTGGTGTTAATTTGATCACTGGAGTTGAAGGAGTATTTCACAGTGACGGCGTGTTGAGAGTGACTGATGCGGGTGTTTTTTCTGCTAATTGAATTTGTAATTGAAATAGAAACAGCTGCTCAGTTCTTATGAGCTTTGAACATCATTTATTATACAGCATCTCCTCTTCAGATCATCGGATCATAGCAATAACAAATGTGATTTCCACTGTTAGACACCAAGAGCATCATGAAAAAATCATGAGAAAACTAAT